>NW_020291485.1:105004-386093 GCF_003184765.1 Aspergillus aculeatinus CBS 121060
TTTTTTTGGTGAACAGCCTCCCCCGCCACCCCTTGCAGGCGCGGGTCCCTATACAGTCTGGAATAGGTGATTGCGGATATCGCCGTGGATGGATGGGTGGATGAGGATGAAGGAGAACACAGGCAAATCGTCGATTGGAGCGACTACGTCGGCTCGCTTACAATGAATAGATCCAGAAGGCAGCAGTAGCAGTAGCAGTAGTAAGTTAGATAAGTTAGTACTCAGTAGTAACTATAGTACACTTAGTTAACATTACCTACCCAGTTCAGAAGACTCCTTCCTTGTTTGGTATTTGCCGTTATCGCGAGCCCAGCCGGTCAGATTAGCAGATGATGCTGGTAAAGAAATAAAATTGTTGAGTGACTCGAGTCTCTAGGGAGTGTCACGATCTGATTGATCTTTTAGATGAACTCTAAGTCTCTAACGTACGCTGAGTGGCAGTGGCTGTGTTTTTCTTGTCTGGGTTTCGTTCTCACCCGGCCGGGCCGACCATTGAGAGTCACCCGCACTACTCCGTACTCCGTACTCATACCTACTCCCGTACCGGTATACCACTTGCTAACGTAACTTATGGTCACCTCCTTCATTTCGCTAATTCCATAGGTACGATACAGTTACATGACCTCGTTTAGATCAAAGAGAAACGATGGAAAGCTGCAGATTCGAGTCTCTTTTAATCTGGTCTACGACGTACATCAACAATCAATTTTCATTTATCAGCATCCTAGGTTGAGACCATCATCCTTCGCGTCAAGCATCAACTAAATCACCTGGTGATCGGTTGCGTAATCCTAGCTGCCGAAACTCAGGTATAAGCTGCCAGCGACCAGGGGGACTGTGCTCCCAATTTTCCAGTTGAGCCTCCTGTCACCTGCTCTCCAGCCAACGGAGAGATTCTTCACTCTTTCTATGCATCCTTTTCACCCAGACGATGAACCTTAAGGGTCCCGCGGTCTGAGAGATCATATGCGACGAGGACTAAGGAGAGGCCAGCCTTCCAGAGTCAGTCCAGGGGCCGACTATAGCCGTGCCTCAACGGATCGTCCAGGTCCAGGAATCGACCATCGGCCATCGATTTCGACCCAAAAAAGGAACCGAAGGAAGTAAGTAAGTAAGACCAACTGTCTCTCATCCCATCTCATAGTTCAACATTTTAACTTCTCGAAAGGATGATGCTGCCGCCCAACTCCCTGCTTGGAGGGGGGGATTAGGGGGGAAGCGCCCGTCGGGATTCGTTGATTATACTTTATTGCGTTTCTCCGCCTTTGGTGATTCTCGCATGAGGAGAATCCTTCATGCTGACAGATCAACTGTCAAGAGAGAGAGAAAAAGGAGCCAGTCGGTCATAATAGCCTCATGGTCATGGCGTTGCCATGCCATGCCATCGAGCGCGGCTCCATATCGTCGCATGCAGTTTGAAGTTAGCGGGCGCTTTGGCCATCCTCAAAAGGAAGAATACGACCCAGCCCCCGACTAGATCGGTTTATCTCCTCAATCATATCGATCATCCTTATTAATCCAGCGGCCAAAGGGAGTTGGATTGCCAGTAGATCGAACCTTACCGCCTGGTAAGTTATCGCCGGGGTGCCGTGTTGTTGTTGTTTCTATGGTGTGACTCCTTGTCTTCTCTTGGTGGGAGTATACCCCACGACGCCATGCATCGCTTCGTGATTCTGTCAGCAGAATCTCCACTTGCAATCCTGAACTCTCTCGAGCGGGCGGTGATTTCGGTGCCTAACTGGGCGAAGTCAGGAGTGAGAGTTCTGGCTCGACATCTCAGGTTCCAGTAAATGCAGGTGGGACGTCCTTGCTTGGACGGACAAGAGTAAGCTCAATCTGATACAGAATGTCACTCTCATCAACCTTACATCATGGTACTGAGACAATTTGCCGGCTCCCAAGGTAGTGCCCCTTGGCCGAGGTCGATGGAACTTCCAGTATTGTTGTAGAGACTGCACGTCTATAGAGATCGACACCTGAGCCATCAACGACTGTTGAGCTACTGTCACATATCACATGATCACCTGCGATAAGACGCACTTACCTAAGCAAGAAGGAGCTTATCGGCCAGGCCGCCCGCGCGGAAATCATGCGGGCCAAATAAACATGGTCGGACCTCGTCGCTCCTCTCCGTCCCAAAGGCCCGAGGGTGAGGATTCGGCGTTCCATCGAACGAAATAAGCTGTCATCATGGCCAATCACACCCACGAGGAAGATCTGGAGGACAGATCGATAATCCTAGTGACGGGGACAAACAGGTAAGCTCAGCTCCGCCCAATCGCATAGCTCCTAAGCTTCCCTGGCCCCTTATCCCGCCGCGCCCACAACCAAACACATAAGTCGGCAGCAGAAGAGCACGACACGACGAGAACACCACAAAGCAGCACTCCAATTGACCCTCTGACTAACATTGATATCCTCTCTCTCTCACAAATCAGTGGTCTCGGGTTCTCAATATGTTGCCGCCTCGTCGACGACTTCCTCAAGTCCCCCGCCAACAACCACCGCAGCCTAGCGGTGGTCTTCACCACGCGCAGCACGAAGAAGGGCACTGAGACCCAGCAGCGTCTCGAGCAGCACCTGCAGAGCACGACAACACAAACCCCCGAGCATCGGGCCCGCATCACCTTCATCCCGGAAACCGTCGACCTCTCCAGCCTGCCGTCGACGCGCGCCTGCGCCCGGCGCCTCATGCGCACCCTCCCCAAGCTGGACGCCGTGATCCTCAACGCCGGCATCGGCGGCTGGACGGGCCTCAACTGGCCGCAGGCCGTCTGGGGGGTCCTGACGGACCTCGTGCACACCGTCTCCTGGCCGGGGTACAAGATCGCCCCCGTCGGCCTGCTCACGGCGCCGCAGACCACCACCCAGCGGGACCAGGAACCCCGCCTGGGCAACGTCTTCTGCGCCAACGTCTTCGGCCACTACATGCTCGCGCACAACCTGATGCCTCTACTCCGTCGAGCCTCTAGCAGTAGCAGCAGCAGCAGCCGCATCATCTGGGTCTCCAGCATCGAAGCCACCCTCCGACACTTCTCCATCGACGACCTGCAGGGCCTCCGCACCGCGGCCCCCTACGAATCCTCCAAAGCCCTGACCGACATCCTAGCCCTGACCGCCAATCTACCGTCCACAAGCCCGTGGACCGAGTCGTTCTGCTCCACCACGCCCTCAAACACATCCTCCACAGACGCAAACAACCCCCCTCCTACCCTGGAAACCGAGGCCGCCACCACCAAACCAAACACCTACCTCGCCCACCCCGGCATCTGCGGCACGGCGATCCTCCCGCTGCCGCTGCCGCTTATCTACGCGATGCTGATCTCCTTCTGGCTGGCGCGCCTGCTGGGCTCCCCGTGGCACACGATGTGGACGTACCTGGGGGCGTGCGCGCCCGTGTGGCTGGCGCTGGGCAGCCAGGCGGAGCTGGACGCCGCCGAGGCGCCCTACCGCGCGCACCCCGGCGGCGGCCGCGTCAAGTGGGGGTCCTCGTGCGACCGCCGCGGCCGCGACGCGGCCATCTCGACCGAGGTGGACGGCTGGGGCCACGGGGGCGTCGTCGGGCCCGCCGTCGTCGCCGCGGACCGGCTGCGGCGCCGCAAGCGCGGGGCGCGCGACCTCACGGCCGAGGAGCGGGTCGCCTTCGAGGAGCTGGGCCGCCAGTGCTGGCGGCGCATGGAGGAGCTGCGTGTGCAGTGGGAGGGGATCCTTGACCGCGAGGAGGAGCAGCTCGCACTCCAAAGCACGGGCAAGGAGGCTGCCGCCGCTGAGCGATGATGAACACATTCCACTCCACTGGGAAAGGGGGAGAGGTTCATCCTGTAACAAATCATGCTTTCGATATTGGTGTATTACTACTAATGTATAGGTTATTATCAGATAACATAATCTACGATAGTGGAAATCAAGTCTTAACGACTACAGTAGCATTGAGCAAACGCATTTCGCAGTGATATTCTTCTTATCTTGCTTTCTTTTTTCTTTTCGTTTCTTTTCTGTTTTCTGGATCCTTGCCTCCCCGTATTTACATTCCTTGAAACAACCCATGTCCACATACGTCATTAAAATCAGATAAGAGTATTAGTCCATGTGCTCACCCCCTCTCCCCTTCGAGAAAAGCAGAACAACAACGAAGTTGAACGGAAGAAGGCGGAAAGACGACTAAAGAAGAACGACAGGCTGAAAAGCAGCTGCATCGTCGACAAAAAGAAGTCAAAAATGAGAAAAAGCGGGAATTGGACGTAAGAAGTAACCAGATCGGGTCAAAGTGCTGGTCGGAGACCGCAGAAAAATGAGATTAGTAGGTTTTACAGAAGAACAGACCCGAGTCAAGACACGCTTCCACCATCAAGGCCTCTAGCATGCGAAAGTCGGTCAATCAAGCACAAGACAAAAGGAGTAAAGCGCAAGAAGGGAGATTGTTCAGGGGAGTCGGGAAAGCAATTGTATCCAGGTGGGAAAAGCCAGGTCGTCGAGCAGAGCTAGCGGTGAAAAAGAGGTTTGCGACTCAAATTTCTATGCATCTGAGCATTTTCGGGAGATGGGCGAATTTTATAGAGGTGTGTAAAAGGGGCGTGGCGGCGTGAAGAGGAGGTTTTACATGATGATCGCAGGAACTAAAGGGAATGATTTGTTAGTGGACAGGGAACCGGGCCTTGTGAATTGTGCTGAGGCTTACCATCGATGTTCTGCTTGATGCTCTTGTGAGGCAGGATCGAGCCACCGTTCACGTAGACTTCATCAGCAATGGTGACATCGTCACCAAGCACGGTGACATTTTCCAAACGAGCCCACCGACCAACGGAGCTGTTCCATCCCACGATGGTCGACTTGACCCAGGCGTGGTCCTTGACCTTGCTGTTCTCCATGAGAACACAACGCTGCAAGCGGACACCGTCACCGATCACAACGTTGGGGCCAATGACTACATTGGGGCCAATGCGGCAGTTCTTGCCGATCTTGGCGGAAGGGTCGACCATGACGTTGCCGCCGTACACGTAGGGCTCACTGTTGGGAGCAAGCAGTTTGGAGTTGCGCTTCGCCAGGGAAGTCAGGTAGAGGCAGGTTCCGCTAAGGAAGTCCTTAGGCTGACCAACATCCATCCAGAAGCCCTCCAAGTCAAAGGAGTGCAGCTGGCCATCCTTCACAATGGCGGGGAATGTCTCTTGTTCGATGGAGGTGGGGCGGAGCTCGATGCGGTTCAGCACGCTGGGGTTCAGGATGTAGATACCCGCGTTGATGCGGTTGCCGACGAACTCGACGGGCTTCTCGACGAACCGATCGATCCGACTGGGGTGGTTGGGCTTGTGAACGACGACACCGTACTTGGAAGGCTCGTCAACCTTGGTGACAACAATGGTACCCTCGTTGCCATGGCTCTTATGGAACTCAGCAAGCTCCTTGAAGGGATAGTCGCAGATGATGTCCGAGTTCAGGACGAAGAAGGGAGAGTCGTCCTTGCCCAAGATCTTCTCTGCCAGCTTCAGGGGGCCGGCCGTGCCGAGGGGTTCGGATTCGACGGAGAATTCGATTCTGACGTTATATTGTTCCTCGTACTGTGTAAAGAGAACTTGTGTGAGTTTATCGTTTTTTTTTTTTCGAGTGGTAAAGGATTATCATACTTTTTTGAGGGCAGCAACCATGACATCGGGGCGGTAGTTGACAGCCAGGACAATGTCCGTGACACCTGCCGCAGCCAAGCTTTCCACCTGGTGCAGGATCATGGGCCGATTGGCGAATTCCACCAAAGGCTTAGGAAGCGTCAAGGTCTAGGGAGGAGCTGGAGATCAGCAAGCGCATCTTCGAGAAATTCCGACTGCATCGGTATGTTGGGACGTCACGATCGTCAGCAGGGAGGGCCGCGCGGAAGCTACTCACCAAAGGACGCAGGCGGGTACCGAAACCTCCGACCAAAATAAGAGCTATGAAATGTGACTCGTCAGATAAAGCTGTCGCTTGATGGCCGTGAATGGATCATAGATCTATAGACCTGTACATACCCTTCATGATTGTGGTAGTGTGTAATTGGTATTAGAGCGAAAGGGGGTAGAGGGGGTTGTTCGGAGGGGGACTTGCTCCAAACGAGTGACCGGAGCAGAATAGTATGGGCGAGGTACAAAAGATTAGATGTGAAACCCACACGGGGGAAAGAGAAGGCTAATGGAAATGTTTCGAGGTTTGGTTCAAAGTAAGACCCAGCAATCCGAGATGGACGGGGGAAGAGTGATAAGATTGAAATAGAACAGAATAAAGAAGAGAATGAATGGACGGGGGGGGAGGGGGAGGGGGGAGGGGGAAGAAGGTGGAAAAGGAGAGGAAATTGAGTTATAAGAGAAAGCGCAAGAGAGACAGAAGACGGAGAGAGAAGAGGAGAACACCTGGCTATTGTGACTTGACTACGACTTGACTTGATGGGAGTGGATGGGTGGATTTTGGGGGAGGGTAGGAGGGGGCTGTAACGGAAGCGTATGTATGGAGATTGTATGGAGATTGTATGGATGACTAGAGGGAGGGCCGGAGGGCTAAGTTAAAGGGCTAAAGGGCCAGCCAGAGAAGAGCCCCCGATGCACCCCCTTAATAGTATAAAGTGTGGGCAGCCTTATGCTAACTCACTGCTAACTACAACGTACTGGGTAGTGTCCAGTGTCCACTAATCCAGGCACCGAACGGACCACTGGCTGGCTGGCGTTTCAACCACCACAAAGGCAGGCCGCAACGCACGTTTGCGGCAACGCCACCCCATTTAAAACCAGTTCCGTACCGGCAGCGTATGGTTTCAGGTCTAGAGCCAAACTACTGGACTAGTCGCGGCCGGATCAGGTGCTTCGTGGGGCAATCATTTCATTATTCAATTGCCCCTGGATCTTCCCATTCTTATTATTACGCGTTGCAATAATGAAAAGGACCATAAGCGATAGCCGGGTTTGTTCTTTCATGTGCTGATATTGTATCATACTCTCATGCAGTTACCACTACACAAAGAGGTCACTTGAAAAGGTCATTAGCATGATCTACGGCACAATTCGTCATAATCCCCAGCCGCTTGTGTTCACCTTACCATCGCGGCATGTGGATGCTGCTCAACCCTCCTCGGGTTGCATTCCCCCATTTGCTCGCCATCAAGACCTGGTTGTTGTAGAGCCGCGCTGAGCTTGTTACCCAAGTGTTGCAGTGGAGCAATTAGTGTATGCAGGAGGCATAATCATCGCGCTCCCCTCCCCAGGAAAAACTCCCAACGGCCCCGATCTTCTGATCGTCCATGTATGATCGCGTTTGAGGACAGACAATGGACTTCCTGCTTTGTCCGCCTTCTCCCCGGTTCGTGTTACCAGCCAGTCCGATCATGTGCATGGTCCGAAGCGCGCAATAGTGAAAGAGCAGTTCTCAGCTCTCTATGCCCTTACCTACTAGACTGTGGTTGATGTTGTTCTAAATATACTCTTGCGTATCCGGAGGCAGTGCGTTATTTGTGGTGGTAGCTTTTCCAGCCAGCCCACGTGTTAGGGGCCCCTTACCACTGTCACCGCCTACCGCATCCGGCGCAAATCGTCTGATCCACTCGCGCACCTTGCTGACTTTCTCAACCAGCAGATCCTCTTCCTTCTTGGCTGCAGGACCCTGCTGCTGCTGCTGCTGCCGCCGTTGGAATTCTTGTAGCCTCTTGGTGCTGTAGACACCACCTGCATCGTTTGCGTCAACCCGCTGTCGATGCAGAAGGTCAACTCTAGTGACTCCCTTCCGCAGGCTCTGCCCGTATACCCGTTCGCGGAAGGAACTCAGTCCTACCGTGCGCATCAGGACAATGTCTCGAGGTCGCAGCGTAGCCAGCGACCTTCCAAGTTCGTCCTCGATAGGCTTGCGATCACCGGCCGCATGTGCCTGGTCCGCAGGAGGAAGCCAGAAGGTTACTCCAAATCCGCTTCGCGTGTCATCGCCCACTACAACCTCGACCAAGTCTAGTTCTTTCTTCCATTGCCGTGTCACAATGCGGCGTGGGCGGTTGATGGTGATGATTGACACGACTAGATTCACAGTCACGGTCTGCGGCACGATCGACGTCAAGTATGCTGCCGTAGGGATGGCCTGGAGGTCGGTGGCAGATGTTTGGCCTAGAATCCCTGGGCTCGGCGCTTCTTTCTCGCTCACTGTTGCGATCGAACTCCCGGTACTATCGGCCCAGATGCCGCTACCTTGGAAAGAGTTCTCAGAGCGAACCCCGGTCGCCGAAATCTCGGAAACCTCATGCACGGTGAAGGAGTGCTCGTAGAACCGTGAGAGTACCGAACCCTCTGGTTCATTGGCCGAAATCCCGCCAGAGACTGCGAGGTCGCGGGTTGCTAAGAAGCAGGCCCTTTCCTGGGAGCCCGTGTCGAACGTCCCTTGTAGCAACTGAGATGTCCGCAGGTCTTGCAAGAGCCTCCACTTGATAGGGTAAGCATCTGTCAGGCGCCATGGCTCTTCGTCATCCAGATTTGATTTCTTGAAGGGAAAGATGGGCTCTGTAAGCAATTGCTCTTCATCCCACTGAAGGTTTCTCGACGTGGGTGCACCCATTAGGAAGATGAGTTTCTTGGACATCGCCTTGGCTGATATGTACAGAAGCGGCCATGAGGCTTATTGAAGCAGTACGATTGATCTGCCACGCCTTGGAGAATAATGCCGCTGTAGAGCACAGAGAGATGTAATGACTTTGGTATATAGTGTGCCAATACTCGGCTTTAGGAGATCGGACGCACCGAGATTAGGCGGTTAGTGGCGGGCTATGGATCGATAGCCCTGATCATAGACCCAGTTATATAGCAAAGTACACGAATGAGGCTCGGGAGATGAACGAGAAGAGGCTGCTGCAGACCTCGCGTCACTGTGTCGAAGCTGAACCACGGATTGCAGACAAGTAGCATCGTCGGCCGTACGGTACATCAAATACAGTACCGTAACTCCAGCCTCAAGATATCATATCATTGCGAGAAGTGGCGATTGAGTTAATTGTTGACTGATCGATGGGGACATTCGAAGAGCGTACTAGGTACGTATCAGCATAGCTTCCTAGCATACCCACATTAATGACATCTCCATGCCAGAACGAGACATGTTCCTCATATTTCGAGGCGGGTATCACGTGGATGGGAGACGAGACTACGGAACTCCATTGAAGTCGCAGTGGCAACTTCGGCAGATGACTTTCGCCGCCCCCCGAATATCAGACTGGCCCGACATCATCATTCCCGGCTTCCATCTTCGCCCATCGATTCACTGTCTTGAAGTGATAGGAGATGGCTTTTGCCTTTGTTGAACATTGAATAGGCTCTCATATCACTCTTCTTTCCCACTTTTCTGTTGAAGGGTAATCTCCGGAATCAGCGGCCAAGTGCCGCCATCCTATAGCCCATGGCCTTCCAAGTCCCGTTCTCTATGCCAGTATGAACTATTCATTCCCTCAGTTCAACATGCCGACTCCTTTACTAATGGCGCCTTCTTGCTATAGAACCTGGCGGCAGTGACATCGGATGCTTGGCCTTCTCTGTCCAAAATACTGAATGCGCCCTGGAAACTGATCGAGCACTCCGCCTCCGCCTCCGCCCCTCAGCTGAAACGTACCGGCCACGAAACCAGTTCGATTGTATGTCCTTATACCCATCCATCGCGGGCGTCTGAGAAATTGCGTACTCATCAATATCCTCCCCAGGAAACTCGCCAAATTGCGCTCCCCGAATGTCTGACCACAGTATCCTCCGAGGCTCTTAGATCGGCTGTCATGTACAAGCCGGCGGCATCTGGAATGACTCGCTCCCTGTTCGCTGGTAAATCGCCACAAATTCATATCGCATTCTCAGCCACAGACTAACTTCACTTTCATTTTCTAGCGACCACTCTTTGGGTTCCGCCATCGACCGCTAGCCGTCGTCTTGCCACACCCGCCTCTCGCCTTTTCTCCACGCTGACCGCAAATCCGACCCGCATCCGCCACGCCCCGCACCTACATGGACTCTCACGTCTCCAACAACAGCGGTACCTCTTTGGGGGTCCGTCTCAGGCCTTACTAGCGCAGAGGGAGAAAACCGCGAACAACAATCCCAGTAGCGCGAACGCTCAAAATGCCTTCTACCAGGCTCTTCTGCGCGCGAACCATCCAGCCATCATCCTTGAACGGTACAGATCCGGGTACTTTGCTAGTAACGCGGCCACTGAGGCGATCTATCACAAGGCTTTGCAACGGGTCAATGGGATCGATGGCTCAACATCTTTCTTAGGCGCCAACCAACAGTCCAATCCTGACCTGCTTCATCAACTTAAGCCCGAGCAAATACAAGCTATTGGTCAGGCTGTTGGTGCTAAAGGTATTCATGGCAAAGTACACGCGGCACCCGGCCAAACCGGCACTGGAGCTAAAGAAGCACCTCTGTACGTCGTGGTCGAGGAGTCAAGGGGAAGCACTATTTTCCGCTGGGTGAGATTCTTTATCACGATGGCGTTCATCGCATACCTGTCTTGGGTGATTCTCGCTGTCGTCCTTGAGACCTCTGGTGTTTTGCGAAACGTCAAGGGCCCGCAGAACAACGAAGCTCAACCCGAACACCAGACCGTGCGCTTCAGCGACGTTCATGGATGCGACGAGGCCAAGGACGAGTTGCAGGAACTTGTTGAATTCTTGATCAATCCTGAACGGTTCTCCTCGCTCGGTGGCAAACTGCCGAAGGGTGTCCTTCTGGTCGGTCCCCCTGGTACTGGCAAGACTCTACTCGCGCGTGCTGTGGCAGGTGAAGCCGGTGTGCCTTTCTTCTTCATGTCTGGGTCGGAATTCGACGAAGTCTACGTTGGTGTCGGCGCCAAGCGTGTTCGGGATCTGTTCACTCAAGCCCGCAGCAAATCCCCTGCCATCATTTTCATCGACGAGTTGGACGCCATTGGTGCAAAGAGAAACGAAAGGGATGCCGCGTATGTGAAGCAGACTTTGAATCAGCTGCTTACCGAGCTCGATGGATTCAGTCAGAGCAGTGGAGTCATCATCATCGCAGCGACCAACTATCCTCAGCTGCTTGACAAGGCTCTCACGCGCCCTGGTCGTTTTGATCGGAAGGTAGTTGTCGGTCTTCCAGACGTTCGCGGTCGCATGGAGATTCTGAACCACCACATGAAGAGCGTGCAAATCGGCACTGATGTTGACGTGGAGGTCATTGCTCGTGGCACTTCTGGGTTCTCGGGTGCTGACCTTGAGAATCTTGTCAACCAGGCCGCAATTTATGCCAGCAGGAACAAGAAGACCAAGGTCGGACCCAAGGATTTCGACTATGCCAAGGACAAGATCATAATGGGCGCGGAGGCTCGCAGCCGGGTGATCCAGGATAAGGACAAGCTTCTGACTGCTTACCACGAGGCCGGCCACGCTCTCGTTGCTTACTTCTCGAAATCCTCCATGCCGCTCTATAAGATCACTATCGTGCCCCGCGGAATGGCGTTGGGTATCACACATTTCCTGCCTGAGATGGACATGGTTTCCAAGGATTACACCCAGTATCTGTCGGATATTGATGTCGCCATGGGTGGCAAAGCTGCGGAGGAGCTCATCTTTGGCCCTGATAAGGTCACCAGTGGTATCTCGGCTGTAAGTTTGACCTTCTACCTTTCTTCGTGGAGGGAGTCTTTGCTGACAAGTTGCAGGATATTGAAGCAGCCACCAAGACCGCTTTTGCTCTCGTCACTCAATTTGGGTACTCCAAGAAACTTGGAAATGTCGACTTGATGTCCAACTACAGCAGCCTGTCCTCGGAAACGAAACAAGAAATCGAAGCCGAGGTTCGACGCATCGTCGAGGAGGCTCGCGTTCGCGCCACCAACATTCTGACCGAGAAGCACAAGGAGCTCGAACTGTTGACCCAGGCTCTGATCAAGTACGAGACCCTGACTAAGGAAGAGATGGAGAAGGTTCTGCGAGGGGAGAAGCTCGACAAGCTGGAAACAGCGCCGGCCGCTCCCATCAAGTTGCCCGAGGTTCTGCGGGCTGCCAAGTTGCCCTCGCCGAACCCCGAGGACATGCCCCCAGTAGCCACGAATTCCGCCAACGAATGAAGCGCGAGCCGCTATTCCTGACTTTTTTTGACCTTGACTTTCGACCTATGTCCTCTCCTCTCTCCCCTTTGAACCTTATCGTTGTGGAGGCTTATCAGCAGAGCCCGATAGCCTTTGCACCATCATCTTCACTACATTCCCGAATTCGATCTACCACGGAACATGATCGATTGATGTCACCGCCATCTTACCCAGATTTCTTTTACTCTGCATCCCATTCCGGTTTTTCTTTGTTCTTATCTTGTATTGTTTTCCAGACTTGGGTATATTTGGTTTCTGCTACCCCTTCTTTCATGAGTGAATCGGTCTATCCGATGTTAACATGTATGTAGCAAGCTTGAGGGCGGTGTTTCTTACGACAGATGATGGTATAGGGCGTCATCTGGTCCCATGGGGGGTACCACGGAACCTTTTTGTGCGTAACATGTGTACATACATGTATCAAAATTTGCATGAGTACCGGACACGCAAAGCGAGATGTTTGTAGAGCAGATCACTAGCAATACACATTTAATCATAGCCCTGCTACTTTGGATGTACCGAAAAGATGAAAAGTAAGGATTGTCGCTGTTGCTGTGTTAGGTTCGGGGGTATATTCTATCTGTAGGATATAGGTTGGTAAGCTAGTCTCACAGCTGCGGTCATGCGGCCCATTCTTTTAGCAGATGAGACTTAGACATCAGCGGCACAGAAAGAAATCAGCCTTGGAGTTGAAATCTTCATCCGCAGTAGGAGTGTCGTGCATTCTGACCGATCTCAGAACAATGGTATGGTGTCCTGCAGTCCGGGTACTGTACGCATCAGCGCAATCCCCTCAACCATCTCGCCCTATCTGTTGTCCCCCGGCATACGCCCATATGGATCTACCACAATGACCATTTGTACATCTACACTTCCATCTTCGATATTCCAATCCCATCCATTCCCTCCCCCCTTTGCTATCCCCACCAACCCCTCTCTACCTGTTCCCACATCCCACATCCAAGATCCAGATCCATATAAGTATGAAAATGTGCATAATGTATGTATGTATATGCAACCCAACCATTCCCCAAAACCAACCCCCATTAAACCCAACCCACACCAGAACAACAAAAAAAAAAAAAAAATAAACAACGACCCTCCTTCCCCAAATAAGAGGGCAATGAAACAAAAAAGCTACCAACTCGTCCTCCCCGTCCCCCGATCAAACCCGCCCCGCAACTGCTCCGCCGGCTTGACCACCTTCCCCTGCAACACGGTATACCGGATGATGTTCTCGCAGTCCTGCGGCTTCACTCGCGCCAGCCAGATCCCCTGGGCTGCGCCTTCGGCTGCCGCATCAGCAGTGGCACCCGGTGCGCCAGCGCCAGCAGAAGATCCGTTCCACCCGCACTCCCTGCGCCGATAGACAATCACATTGGCGGCGTACTTGTGCCCGCCGACGTGGTTGATGAAGTAGATGCCCACGCCGCCGGGCCGCTCGTCGTCCAGGTCGCGGTACAGGTTCAGGTGGCGCAGGTGGCGCTCGAACTCCTTGCGCAGGAGCGGGGCGGACTGGCCGCAGCGGGCGTCGCGGGTGCGGTGCGAGCAGAGGAGGATGATGGCGGAGTGGGGGCAGGGGCGCGCGCGGAGCGGGGTCAGGGCCGAGAGATCTGTCTCCTCGAGGTCGGGGGAGGGGGCGGTAGTGCTGGTGCCGGTGCCGGTCCCCGTCAGCGGGGTGGTGGTGGTCGGGCCGCGGCTGACGAAGTAATTGATCAGATCTGGCGCCAGGGCGGGCGTGACGTGGTCGACGAGGGTGAAGCTCGGCAGGCAGAGGACGGTGGTGGGCTGCTGGCCCGGTTCGTGGTAGTGGTATTCGTCCGGGACGGGCATGTTGGAGGCGGAGAGTTTGAGTTTCTAGTCCGTGATGGGAAGTTAGTTGGGTTCGATGGGGTGGCGTGCGGGGGAGTGGAATAGTTCTTGTTTCGCGTCAGTGGGAAGGAAAAAAAGAGGCTGACGCACCCCATTGCTCGGAACAAGCCCCCCCTTCTCGATCGCCTCCATCACGCTCCCCGGCTCGTCTGCCACGTCGCGCACCCAGTCCGTCTTGCCCGTCGCGACGAGCACGTGCGTCGCCCACTCGCTGATGTTCCCGTACATGTTGTCCTCCTGGTCCACGTCGAACTTGGCCGGGTACTTCACCGTGCAGGAGGCGCAGTCGTGCAGGCACTCCTCGCCGTCTATGGCTGGGTCGACCTTGGGGAATAGCGTCTCGGCGGGCTGGACTTCTTCGGCGGCGGCATTCTCGTCGCTGGCTTTGGGACTGTCTGCCGGGGTGGCCGAGCGACTCGGCGTGAAGAAGGCTGCGCCTCGTTGGATGAATGATTGCATGGTTTTGGGTGTTTATGGGAGGGACCGGGGGAGGGTAGGAGTTTTGGAAGCTGCGCGGGACAGAAATTCTAGCTATCGAGAAGGAGGGGAAACGTCAGATCTTATCAATCACTCTGCCAAGCCACAAACACTGATGATGGAATAATTGACTAAGATTCGCTTGCCGATGCTCCGATTGGCGGACGTCACGTGGCTTGAGCCCGAAAAGCCGAAGCAGCTCGGAAGAAGTGGGGGAGACCATCCCGACCTAGACATAGAACAAGACCAATGAGAGTATGACGAAACTAATGAATTGCGTTGCTCCTCGGATTTAATTATCAAATTTAAACTAGCTTCCTTTCCCCCCACCACTAGCAGAGGGGCTCGGAACTCGGAATTAAAGGCGTTCCCTCGACCCTCCAAAATTGAAGGCATACGGCAGATCCGACGGTCCCCGGGCTTCCACCAAATGAATGACGCTGCCACCAGAGCTGTTGGACGGCAGTCGCCTAAGCGAGCGCATCGATGGCGTCCGCGGCGGCTCCATGGCCCGACCACGCGTAGTCGGCCGCCGCGACCAGACAGGCGACCAGCGCCCGTGCTGTCTGGCGGCGGACCGGGCATCCCAAGACGAGGCATTCGACGGCCGCAGGCTGTTGCTGCGCCCGCGGGACAACACTCCCTCACTATCCTGAAACGAATCGATGGTCTCCGTCTCCCCTTCCTCGTCCGAGGGCCCGATGATGGACTCGCTCTCCGTCTGACTGCTGGCTCCGTCCTCCTCCTCCTCCGCCGCCTGCAGCTCAGCCAGCACCCGTGGATTCAGCCCCGTCATGCCCCGTAGCAGCTCCGCAAAGACGTGCATCAGCTCCCGAAACTCGTTCTCGTGGAGATCTCGCGACGAGAAGCGCGCCCGTTCGTAGCGCGCGATGAACTCCGCGCCCACCTCCGGCGGTCGGACGACATCCAGCGACGCGAGGTGCTGCAGGTACGCGCGCAGGCCCATGGAGACCGGTCGCCGCAGGACTTCCACCACCCGGGTGTCCGGGAATGACTCGTCGGCGTCGGAGAACGGCGCGCGGAGGGACTGATGCACCCCGGCGAAGATCGGGTCGGGGGGAGCGAGGGAGACGGCTTTGGCTTCGATCAGGTGAGGCAGTTCCTGGATCACGGTCCGGTATGGGAGGTCCGGCAGGTCCGCGCACGAGGGCGACGACCAGCCAGGGTGTTCGATGGGACCCCAGGGCGGGTGGTCGCGGTCGATCAGCAGCGACTCGTAGTTGGCGAAGGCATCCCCGTCGGCGGCCAGGTCCCGCGGACGGGCTTGGTAGGCGATGATCGCGCTGTGGGCTAGGCCCTCCTTCACCAGGCGTCGCACGCTCTTGCCCACATCTTCCTTCTCCACGGGGATCCAGGCCTTGGGGATGCCGGATAGAACGGTACGGTTGGTATAGAGACGGGTCGCGTAGATGAGGATGGCGAGAATGAATGTAACGACGTAGCCGCCCGTGATGATAAAGATGTTCGTGAGGCGGCGGGTGATGTAGCACTGGTAGATGGCGTCGGCGGGAGTCAGGATGATCAGAAAGAAGAGGATCACCGAAAGAAAGATAAAGAATGTCAAGTTGAGGAAGCGCTGGAGGTTGAGGGCCATAATCGCGCACACATCATATCGCGCATTGTCAGCCCCTGCGCCGCTCGAGTTACAGGCACGAGCTGGCTGGGAAGATGTCAGGGATGCGGATTCCGGAAGGGGCCCCGACCGGTTAAAGGAGGTTCGGGTCACGTGACTTGTAGATCGATACCAGACATAAACTGAACATTCAACCTCACCAAACATCACTACACATCACTAAATGACCTAACCCTTACGGCAGTTGCAGACCCTTGGTGGGCAGACGATGGCATTAACAATGTGTATATATTAATCTACCTCCCATGCAATCTATTGCTCTACAAATCACATAACGCTGAACGGTCCAAATCTATGCAAGCCCCTCAATCATCCTCCACGGCGACCTCGTCCTCCGGCTTGGGCTCGAACTGAGCGCGAGCGCGGCGGATGACCCGCTCAATACCATCCAGACCCATCTTCAGGACATCCATCTTGGGACCGTAGCTCAGACGAACGAAGTGGTGGCAAGGACTGTCGAAGAGATCACGTCTCTTGGCGGGGTTCAGGTCGAAGAAAATACCGGGAACCACAATGACCTTCTCGGTCAGAAGGGCATTGAAGAAGTTCAACCCGTCGGAAATGTTAGCCTCCTTGGGGAGAGGAGGCTCCAGAGAGGTGAGATCGAGCCAGATGTAGAAGGTGGCCTGCGGGACATCCTTCACGCGGAAGCCGATCTCGTGCAGGCGCTTAAGAACGAAATCTCTCTTCTCGCGGAAGTGGGATTGCAGCGCCTTCATCTCGGCTCTCACCAAGTCGGGCTCAAGCATGGGAATGGCGGCCTCCTGGAAGGGCACGTTGGCGCCACCGTCCAAGTAGGAACCGGCAGAGCCCAGAGCATCCACAAACTCCTTGGGGCCAACAACCCAGGCAATACGCCATCCCGGGAGACGGAAACGCTTGGTGAGACCGTCAATCAGGAGCACATCTGTCATAGTCAGCATCGAAAGCATGCCCAGAGTTCAGGAGGGGTCAGCTAGCGAACCATCTTGGTTAACGTCCACCACGTGCTCAGCACCGCTGATCGTGGTTCCGTCACAGTCCGTGGTATAGTTGTAACCACCGTAGAACTCATCGAGGATCAGTGTCGCGCGATCTCTGCAAATGTCTTGAATGCGAGCGAGCTCCTCGTTGTCAACAAAGTGACCGGTGGGGTTACGGGGGTTGGAGGTCAAGAGAACGGAGGTACCACGGGCGATCTCCTCGGCAATCTTGTCGGGGTGAATGTGGTAGTGGTCATCCTGGGCAAGAGGAATGGGGATAGGCGCGATCTAAGTAGCACATTTGTCAGAATCTAACAACGCCACTGGCTGATCGCTGTTGACGAGCCGGAGCCGTGTCGCACACTTACGTTCTTGAACAAGGTCAACATCTCCGAGTAGGCGGAGTAATCGGGGATAGGGAAAGACAGGTAGGAGTTGCCCAGGATGGCAGCGATACGGATCAACCCAGCACGGCCACCAGGGACAATGCAGACGTTCTCCCAAGTGTACTGGCTCTCCTTGCCCTGACGGTAGTGTTCGTTGTACAACCGGGCGACGGCGGCGCGCAGAGGCTTGATACCGGCGGTCGGGCCGTATTCGCGGGCGGCGGAGGTGATGGGGATGCTCGTAGGACGGGGGAAACTGCCTTCGATCTCATCGTCGGCCTCGGGGGCACCCTGGCCCAGGTTCGCCCAGGCAGAGGGATCCTCTGCGTAACCGTGCTCAGTGGCACGTTCTGTGCACCAGACGACACCCGTGGAGGCACGAGAGGCATCGAGACCGGCATGGGGACGGTGACCCTCATGGGCGCTGCGGAATTGCCGGTGGGTTTCCGATCGGAGTTCTGCAAGGGCGAGATCCGTCAGATGGCATGCACGTAACAAATAGCTAATAGCTTAAAAGACCATTGTTCCTCAGAAGAATAGCCTTTGTCGTCGACATTGCCCCGCTCCCCTCTGGTTCCAAGTCCGAGATGCGGCACAATCGCCGCTCTATAGACTCCACCATTCCGGGGAAACAACAATCAAAATCAATGTGACGTACCGTTCTCGGACAATTCCTTGCCCAGAGAAAACCGACGGTTTCCCGGGCGCAAGATGCTGACGCGACGGCCGGAGAAAGACATGATGGACTGCTTGGCAGGAGAGGGGTCTAGCGTTATCGACTATATGTACGCACTAAATGTACAGTACAGGGGTCGCAGGAAAAAAGTCGGTGGCGATTTCTCGACCTTCGACGTCAGAGAGCAACAAAAGTGTAAGTAGGAAAAGAATCAAAGCACCAGTCTGCTTGGTTGCCTTGGAAGTCCTAGACAATGTCAGAGACGATGAGAAGAAGATAAAGAAGAGGAATGAGACGAACAAGAGGTGGAGGGGAGGGAATGATAATATAATATAAGGCAAGAATAGAAACAATTTGTTAATGGAAATGCAGGAGAAAAGAGAAAAAAAATAAAAAGAAAAAAAAAGGCGGCCTGAGTTATTTGGGTCGACGAGGCAGAGACAAACTCGAGGGAAGGGAAGGGGAAGGGAAAGGCCTCCAACTGGAGTTGGAGATCCAACTTTCTACTAGTAACTACAACCAGGCACTCTTTCAGACTTCCTTTCAGTCAATCCCCACCAACCATCAGCATCATGAAAGCCGTAAGCAGCAACTAATTTAGTGACTAGTCCACAGTCCACCGCCATGAACTAGTCAGCATCCTCCACATCATCATCCTTTTCCGACGTCGGATGCCGTCATACTATTGGCAGTCCGACACCTCGAGACGGTCAATCCCTCAAAACTCATTCACGTCAAGCATCCCCCCTGAATCGATACAGATGCTCAGATAATCCCGCATGGTCGGGGGAACTCGCTCAGGAGGTCGTGCGCACCTGTTGGGTTTTGAAACATGATAAATGCCTCACTACCAAGTTGTCACTATGCATAGTAACATACAAGAACACGACAAATCATCCAATCCTCCTTTTCTTTCGAAATCCTCCCGTCCAGACCGCATCGATTCCCGTCCCGATCGACGGGTGGATGATGGAATGGGAAAAGAGTGGAATAAAAAGTGGAACACTCGGATGGGACCCGGATTCCCGGTTCTTGTGCAACCTTCAGCCCTGGAAGAGAGACAGACCCAACCCGTATATTAATTTCGAACAACCAAGGGGAGAAGAATTTCAGGAGAGAGAGAGAGAGGTGTGTGGCTTTTGGACAAGTCTCATTGCATCCTGTTGTTTGCCCCTCTTCTCTGATAGACCTGCCCCTCCCTGCCCAAGCCTCACTCAACAGTCACACAAAGTGGCAGGCCCTACGCTAAATTTGTATACTCTATTCAATTAAGAAAGAAGGGAGGAAACAAGTCTATTTCATTACGATTGAGGCACTCCGGCCATATTTCCCAACCGTCGTATCCAACCCGCTGTCAGACACGACCCAACGCAACCAAAACACAACAGGCAAGCTTCAAATGAAAATGCAGGAACACTGTACAACTCGTCTTTCCAACCCGCAAGCCAGTATGCGTGAAAAGAAATAGCAGTATACATACATCATGCAGTCATGTAGATCAGATCAAACAGTCATCAACATTGCCGCAGAAAAGACATTCCCAGTAAATCGACATGATATGATCCAGCACAATTCCTAAGACACGACTCCATGCAATGGAACAAGCAGAGCAGCAACCTAGCCAAGGACATGATCCCTGCAAAGGCGCATGGCATGCAAGAATCAGAGACTTCCCAGAGCCTCAAGGCCAATCCAGTGAACGACGAGGGTCGGAAGGCAACCAGGAGACAGCACCGGCGAATGGCTTTGGCAATCGGTGTCTCTTCTCTTTCCAACTCATACAATATAGGTGGTATTGGCAGTAATTGAGAAACACAAGACGAACAGAGGCGAGAAGGGGGAATAAATGAAGAACAAAGCAAGAAAGACAAAGAGCGGTGAAGGAGAAGCTGGCCATGCCAAAGCGTCTGACATCGCTGCGGCTCTGTTGCAGCTCTGGCACACCTAGGTCTCGACTGCCTGGCAGTACAGTTGGATCTCCCCCACTTGGCCCCGGGCGAGCATATCACGCTGCTGCTCCCGCCATTCCAAGAAAGCCAACTGAACCGCTTCGTCGCTGTCAATGGTCACAAAGTCTCCGTCCTCGTCCCGGTATCGGAGTCGGACTGATTTACTCGTTATCGACTTGGTAGTGAATCGAGCCAGCTTGGCGTCGACTCGGTCGATCAGGGAACGGAACATGATGTTGCTTGCAATAACCAAAGTTACGTAATTATCATCAAAGTTGACCTTCACCTTAAGCTGTGTGGGCATGAGTGGCTCCTCGTCGGGCTCATAGCTCAGGGGGGAGGTTGGCTGATCGGTAGCTGACGTGTTGGACCGGTGATCACCATATTGAGGCTCATTGAAATGGGTGGGAGAGACATGTTGCGAGTTGCTAATGTGGTTGGCGTTTCGAATGGGAAGTTGAGTATTGGAGGTGGGGGAGTTGTTCTGGCTGCGGTTGACTGGCGCCTTCATGCTGGCCATATGAGCGGGAATAGGTGGGACAGGAACAGTCTCCACCGACTGCATATACCGACGGAGCTCGGCGTTGTGAATATCGGGACTACTAGCGGACCGCATCCGCTGTGCCATGCCATTAGCTGCCTGGGCGGAACCTCCTGACATGGGAGGTAGCGAGGGGCGCTGAGCACTTCGTCCATTCGACGCGCCGTTGAAATAGGGGTTGGAGTTGGGACCATCTCTCGACGTAGCTCGAGACAAGGCAGGGGCCGTGTAGCGAGGGTGGTCTTCGCTCCAGTTGTTGGTAGGCGTGGCCTGTCGGCTGCTAAAGTAGCCGGTGGACTGCGAACTGGACCTAGTCGATGGGGTTTCGGCAACCGGGGAGAAATAAGAGTTGGCGTTCCTCTCAGCTGGTGACATACTGCCCCCGGGGAACTGCGTATGTACCGACAGACTGGGATCAGGCACAGGAAAGCGAGGCGGGCGACCAACTGGACCAGAGCTGCCACTGCCGCCTGTTGCTGAACGAGTCCGGAGACTCGTGCTTGAGGCGTTCCGACTCATGGGAAATTCGGAGAAGAAAGCAGCTTCCTTGGTTGCAGCCTGCTCTTCGTCATACTCCTGCTGGTAGGGATTGGGCATGTTGGCCATGGACTTCATGTACGTGAATTCAGTTTCGGATGTGCTGGTGTTGCGGGCGCTGCGCTGTTCCGCTTGGATTGCTCGTTGTGCTTCGATGTCCCTGCTCCATTTGCGCATGACATCCTCGTTCTGATAGCGAATGATAAAGTTATCGACGACACCTGGATCGCCCTTCCAGAAGATCTGGATTCGATATGATCCTGCCGTGAAGCGGAGTCAGAAACATGGCTATATAATTGCATTATGGGCGTCCGTGGGCATATGACCAGAGGTCTAACAAAGACAGATGGGATGTTTAGAAAGATAGAACCATACCTGGCTTCGGCATACACAGGACATCCGTCACATTGGCCATATAAATGCGGCCTTTGAGCTGAAGGCGTGGTTTGCCCTTGCCCGTCGTGGCAGGTTTGTCCTTTCCGACCATCAACTTTGTCTTCTGCTTGTTAGGGTTGATATCCTTGCAGCATAGTAGAATCCGCTCGAAGAGGTATATATGATACTAGATAGTGCGAAGGATATTCCCGAAGTCAGCCTGTGGATCTCAAGGCTTTAAAGCGACTGAATCCACGCTGGATTCCTCTAATAGGAACGAGGCGATTTGAGTGTGTACTAACCTCTCTTTCGGAATCCTTTCCGTTGTCACCTTTGATGACGGAGAACGTGCCGAATCGTAACAGATCTCCAAAAGCATCTATTTTCAGTGCCTTCCAATCATCAACGCGGTCATCTAAGTCTTTAACCGCTGTCTGCAGGTGTTCCTTGTCAATCGCATCATTGGCCGAGTCCAAAACCGACTGGATGGCATCAATTGCCCGCTGGATATCGTTCTGGAGATCGGGGTTCTCCATCTGCTTGCCGAGTTCCTGTGGGACGGTTAGCGGCATGAAAAAGGACAAGATTCATTTGTAGTTCACTATAAGGATCTATACCTTAAGCATCAAAGGGTACTTCGTCAGGCGCTGGAAAGGTTTGACGAAAAAGCCGTTCAGCGTTGCGGGTTGCGCCACCATTTGTTGCAAGTCCAGGGATCGCGGGGCCACGCGAATCTTATCCCATTCTCTCAGACAGACCTCATCACATCTCAACTGGTTCGCGATAAAAGGCTCGTATTGCTTGAATGCCTCTTCGTGTTGTGTGAATAGTTCGCCCCAGTTCTGTCGCTCTTCTGGCAAAGCGTAGTGCTGCTCGATCCGAATCAAAAATCGCTGTGCGAAATCGAGGAGGTTATTCAGGTTCAAGAAGATTTGATGGCTATGGTCTCCTGTTAGGGCTCCCGTTTCTTCCAACTCCTTCTTCAAGGCTTGGAGATTCTGCAAGTGGTGGACATAGTCGCGCTCCGTTTCCAGCAACTCCTTGAGAATGTGTTCTCGCTTTGTCAGCTTCACGGCGCCTTTCACCGGAGCGCGTGCTGCCTCGTCCGACGGTCGCTTTAACTGTCCCTGCATCTCCAGGATGTCCAGAACACGATTCACCATCTTGATCACTTTGAGAAAGCCGGTGGTATTTTCCCCATACAAATCGGTGATTAGGAAGCAATCCTGTTGAGGAAACGCTAGTTCCTGCAGCGAGGCCTGCAGAAACTTGAAGGTGGCGGCCTTGGGTCGTTTGGCCTCGGGCACCTTGGCGGGATCAATCTCCAGGTTCTCATCTGGGCCCGAAGCGTTGTAGATGGCCAGGAGGGGGTATCCATTCCGCAAGCAATTCCACAGCGAGGCCACGGGATCGGTGTTGCCTTGCACGAGGTCCGCCTCCTCCATCTCTTGCAAATGAGGTTCGAAGTTGGGCACCTCTGCTAACCGCTTCTTGAGGTTGACGCAGCTCTGGTATATGGATTCACCGCCGCGGCGATTGATGATGTTGTCCTCGGCGATAGGACCGCCATTTGAGATGACGGTCTCGGCCATCGCGTATTGAGGCCGACTGGGACCGGGTTGAGGGAGAGGGGGGAAGGTTGAGGGGGGGAGTCGAATCTGCGCAGCAGATTAAGGGCAGGCGGGCGTGGACGGGAGCGACAGGCGTGGTTGCACAGGGAACAGCAAGAGGAGCATGGATCAATGAAGGCGAGCCGGTGGACCGATGCGGGATGAATGGGAACAAGCGAGCAGCTAGGGAAAGTTAGAGTGGAGATAGTGGTACGGTTCACTATCCCTAAGTGAGTCAGTCAGTTTATCCGCAAGCTGGTCTTCCGTGTCTCGACTCAGGAGCCGATCGGGGGATAGATAAGTACCTCTTGAACGAGAAAGAAAAAGTCGCGCGGGGAGGCGATCACGACAGAACGAAATCTCTCCTTGTGATCTTTTAATAGGTTGGGGTTTCTTTCTTTAGCGCGGCGAAGGGTGCCAGGCTTAAATCTCCGGCCCTTGCTGAAGACAGCGCCCCTCCTTTTTCTTTTTTTCTTTTTAGTCGAGTAAAATGCAGATTAGTAAAGATCGAAGGCCGAGAAGGTAAGCCAAAGGGGAAAATGATATTGTTGGATGAACAATTCAAAAAAAGAGAGAGGGCGGGTGTGGGGTTTGCCGCTGCATCCAGGCAGGCAAGCGCAAGTTGACTTTTGGAGGGGAGGGAGAGGAGTGGTAGAAAGGGAGGGAGGGAGGGAGGGATGGAAGGATGGAGACAAGAGTTGTGCTTCTGATTGTGGTTACAATGATGAGGGGGGGAGGAAGCCGAGAAGAGAGAGGGGAAGAGAGACGGAGAAGGGAAAGGCGGAATGGATCAGTCAGTCGTCGGGTTTGCCCCTCAACCAAGCGAGCTGAAGTTGGGGTCGAGGCAGATTAGAGAATAACTTAGTTGGTGTGAGTGGTCTTGTAGTGTTACAGCCGCGGCGGGAGGCAAAGAAACACCAAAGATTAAAGCAAAGGGAGTCCCAATGCACGAGGTCAATGACAAATTCAATCTAAAGGAAGGGAAATGAAGCAGAAGAGCAACAAGTAGAGATGAGAAAGAGAAAGAAAAGGGGGGGGGTGGAAAAGAATCCCGCGGCGGAAGAAGGAATAAAAAGGAGGGAGACTGATAAGTTTGGGTGTAGAAAGAGAGAGAGAGAGAGAGTATGAGATGGACGAGAGGCAAAAGGAGAGAGCAGTGGTCAAGTTAACGGAAGAATTTACCTGGTAGTAGCTAGCTGCGCGCGTCAGCTTCCCCCCCCCCCTCGACGCAGGAGATCCAAGTATTGTAGATCGATCGGTAGCTGTAGATTATAAAAGAAAGGGGGAAGAACCGACCAGAAGAATCAAGAGGTGTGGGAGATTGACAAGAATCGACACCAAGAGAGAAAGAGAAGGAGGGAGGAGAAGGAGGAGGAGGAGGGGGGCAAAATACTTGAAGGAGGGAGGGAGGAAAGAAAGATGAGTAGAAGTAAAAGTTGTAGATGATGGATGATCTCCGCAGGGAATCATCCGCCTGCATTTTTCTACGCGCCTCTATTCTGATTGTTCCACCCAGGCGGATTGGAAAGCATGAAGCCGAAGGATGGATCGCTGCATGAAGAAAACCTTCTCTCATACACCAACAGTTTGGGATTGAACAAGGGTATCATCTTCACATACTCGAGCATGGCTCGATGCTGACCGACTATCAAGGAGAATACCACTCAAAACATACCAAAACCTGACAGCCTCGTAGGGTAAGCAGCCGTTGTGAATGCCATTCTGTCTTACTCACTGATTATAGTTAGTTAGTTAGTTAGTTAGTTATTCTTTCTTTGATTGTAAATCAAGATGATGGATCTTCATGTGCTTCAATCTCACAGACTCACATCCCGTGTGTTCCTTACAGGGCTATTTGTTTTGCATCCCGTCGTCCGCTAACTTACCTGGTACTCTCCTTACTGTATGTACCCACAGGGGCAACGGTCAACCTCAGTAAGATGAAACAGGGACATTGACAGTGCAGTAAGTGCAGTAAGTGCAGTATAGTATATTTCACTGTAGTTAACTATTACTCTTGTTGAAGGGGATGTACTCCGTACATCATGGATGTACTTCCAAAGCCAGCCAATGTGCAGTGAAGGCGGAGTGGATCTTCGGCAACCCGCACCGTAACCCAATCGAGTCAATCTGACGTGACGAAGGTCACTTTCCAGTTTACTGCCTGACTCTACCGTCTGTCTCAGTCTCAGTCTCTCTCTCTCTCCTCTTCCTTTGCTACTACTACAGGACATCACTTCCAACAACTCTCCCAATATACCGTCATCCTCGAATCTATCCACTAAACCCTCCCCGAACTACCTCCGAACTCAGGGGTTTTTCTTTCACACCTTCACACTCTCCCCTCTTCTTCCCGGCCCCCCTCCATCCCTTTCCATGTGGTGTTTGCAAGACCCGATCTAGCTCCTTTCGCAACAACCGGCTGTTCTCCAGCCCATCGATTTACCTGAAACAAAGTCGGATGCAGGATTATTCATTCTCTGCTGTAAAGGAAACGGGAAAATCAGACACTGCGAGGAATCCCTGCAAGGTAGTGTGTCCTCATGGCTCGCAAGTCCTCGGGGTCCGCTTCTAGCCCTCGTCTTCCTCCGCTCCAACCTGCCGTCAACCACGCCGCCGACTTCGCCGCCGCCGACACCCCTTCGCTGTCGACGCCCTTCAAGCTCGACGAGGGTTACTCCGATGAGACGAAAACTCAGGTCGAGAAGAAGGACCTGGCCATTCCCGCGTCAGATGAGTGGATGACGCTCCAAGAGTGGGTTCTCACGCACAGCGAGGCGGAAAGAGCTGGTAAGTTTAGCAACGGACTCTTCCCGGTTCCCCGACCCGCAGCATGTCTTACCACCGTACTGGGGCCGTGGCGATCACCTTCCCATACTAATCAATCGTGAATGTCGTGATGCAGAGCTGGCCTATAACCTTCTTCGCACCATGCGCGCATCCACCGTGGCCTCCGTGATCGAGCGCCTGGCGCCGCGCCTGCACATGGATCCGGTGCTGAAACTCCCGCCCGAGATCACCTCCGAGATCTTCTCCTACCTCGACCCACAAACACTGCTGATGGCTTCCCTGGCCTCCCGTGCCTGGCGCAATCGCATTTCGGACTCGCGCCTGTGGAAAGACCTCTACATCAACGAAGGCTGGAGGGTGGATATGGACGCTGTCCGCACGTTTGAGCAGGAACACTCGGGACTTTCATCGCCACAGTTACGGAAATCCCGCTCGAGGCATACCGACCCGGATAGCGGGGAGCCGAAGCAGAAGAAGCGGGTACCACCTAGCTGGTTGAAGTCACGGACAACCGGATCGCTCGGTCGGAAAACGAGGCCGGAAAACGGGCAAAGGCATGCGGCGCAGGAGGCAGATAGTGAAGGCGACCTTCCCATGGGAGATGCGTCTACTGAGAGGAGGACGTTGTTCTCTCCGGAAGAGCAGACGACAAGCCCGAGCAAACGGCGTGAATCTTACTCCGGATCGACTCAGCTCAAACTCGGTGGAAATGGATTGTCAGCAGCTACGCGCCGTCCCAATTCATCGCTTCTGATCCGGATGCCCAATGGCGCGGCCAAAGTCAACTGGCTCCACCTCTACAGGCTACGAAGAAAGCTGGAAGAAAACTGGGCCAAAGGCCGTTTCACAAACTTCCAACTACCACATCCGGCACACATGGAAGAGGCCCACCAGGAGTGCGTCTACGCGATCCAATTCACCGGCAAATGGTTGGTCAGTGGCAGTCGGGACAAAACCCTAAGAGTCTGGGATCTAGACACGAAGCGCCTGTGGCACCCACCTCTGCTGGGCCATACAAAGTCAGTCCTTTGCCTACAGTTCGATCCTCGTCCCTCGGAGGATATCATCATTTCGGGCAGCAGCGACAAAAGCGTCATCATTTGGCGATTCTCCACCGGCGAGAAGCTCCATGAGATCGCAGCCGCCCATGATGATTCCGTCTTGAATCTTCGCTTCGACGAGCGGTATATCGTAACCTGCTCCAAGGACACGCTCATCAAGGTCTGGAGCCGGCACCAGCTCTCCCCAGCCGACAAGGACTACCCTAGCATGTTCTTCGGCACCGGCGTAACCTATCCGTCCTACATAATCGATACGGCGGAGATGCCCTCCCCGATGCTGGAAGCCGAACTCGCCAACGGCCACATCCGGAGCCTCGCCCCTTTCTCCCTCCTGATGACCATTGACGGCCACACCGCCGCCGTGAATGCCATCCAGCTCAACGAGGACGAGATCGTCTCCGCCTCGGGGGACCGGCTGATCAAGGTCTGGAACCTTCGCAACGGCGCCTGCAAGAAGACCGTCATCGGCCACGAGAAGGGCATCGCCTGTGTGCAGGTCGACAACCGCCGGATCATCAGCGGGAGCAACGACGACACCGTCCGGATCTTCGACCACGCCTCCGGCGCCGAAGTTGCCTGCCTCCACGGCCACGGCAATCTGGTCCGGACCGTCCAAGCCGGCTTCGGCGACCCGCCCGGCGCGGAGGAGACTCTCCGCCTCGAAGCCCTCGCCGTCGACAACGCTTTCCGCGACGCGCAGCGCTCGGGGGCCAACGTCGACCTCGGGCCCCGCGCCCTCCGCCGCGCCGGCTACACGCAGAACACCACCGGCTCCCGCGACCCCCGGGACATCAAGGCCCTGGGCGCGAAGATCCCCCCCGGCGGCGGCGGCAGCCGGTGGGCGCGCATCGTCTCCGGCTCCTACGACGAGTCCATCATTATCTGGAAGAAATGTAAGGAAGGCCGCTGGGTGGTCGGCCAGCGCCTGCGACAGGAGGACGCAGCTACCAGCGCCGCCTACGTGGTCTCCGACCCGGCCGCCCGCGCTGCTACCGCTCGATCGAACGCTTTCGCCCAGCAGCAACACCTCCAAACCCCTGGCGCAGCAGCAACACAGGGCCAACAAACCCCCACAGCCCCAGCCCCAGCCTCAACCTCGGCATCCCAGGCACCCCAAGCAGGAGGAGGAGGACCCCTCCAAACCCTTCAAGCCCTAACAGCCCGCCTAGCCGGCCAACCCCAGCAGCAACCGCAACCGCAACCGCAACCAAACCCAACCCCCAGAGCCCAGCCTCAACAAACCCAGCCCCAGCCCCCCATGAACGGCATCATCAACCCAGCCCTCCACCAACCTCCCCATCTCCCAGCACAACAACAACAACAAACCCACCCCCGCCCGCGCCACCACCCGCGCCACGACCGCGACGCAAGCGTCGTCCCCACCTCGCGCGTCTTCAAGCTCCAATTCGACGCCCACAAGATCATCTGCTCGAGTCAGGACCCGCGCATCGTCGGCTGGGACTTTGTCGGCGACGACGAGGAGCTGCGCGAGGCCTGCCGCTTCTTCATGTGTCTATGATTCCTTCCCTTCTTCTTGTGAAAGGGTGAATAGTCGATACGGTAGTCCCTCTGCGTGTGGGTCTGGTCAGGTCAGGCTTTAAAGGGATGGGATGATCCGAAGAAGCAACGTACCTTACCTAGTTGGTGCTTTCCCAGACAAAAAAAACAAACGAATCGCCGCGGATGTTTGTCGTTCTGCTTGCTTGCATATCATTGCTCCGGTCTGGGTTTGGTCTAGATTTGCATCGGGTTCTGGTCTGGGTATGGATCTAGGTCTAGATCTGGGTGGGACTCTGACTCTGACCTGGCAAGTACACTACTATACCCTCCTCGCGCGCTGGGCTTCTTTTCTATCTCCTCAATTCTTCACCTCGCTATCTCATCGTATCTCACGATTCGGGGTGTTCGGATTGAGAACAGTGGGAAGCGCGGTAGTGCTTCTCTATCTCTTCTCCATTCGGCATGTATCACTCATAGCGTGGTTGCTTATGTCCTTTTCTTTCTTTTCGTGATTTTTTGTTTCGTGTTGAATCATCCATTCAAAGCATTCGCGGGGCATTATTGGAGCGATGGAGTTGGAGTTCTGATCTGGGGCTCGTTTGTTCCATGACGTTAACCTCAATTACTTGGTTTGCATTACACATACTTCTTACTCCTTCCAATTTTTTTGTGGTTCTGCCAGACAACCATGATATGAGATTAATGATAGCGGTTAGTATTGCATCTTTTTAGGGATATGTACGTTCTTCGCGCGCACACACTGCATCACATTAAAACTAGCCTGAACAGCCATTTGAACTACACCACGGAGTAACTTCCACTAGCAGGGTGGACATAGCATGTAGCCTCCTCTGCCACGATCCCTGAAGAAAGCAACTGCTATTGAGCATCCTACCCCCCGCAACACCTCATCGACGGTTATCAATCCAGAATCCGACCGATGGTGCCAACATTCCGCAAGGCATATTCGTGAACTGACTTCCATGCTTCGGAGAACCATTGTATTGTGCGCGGGGCTGAATTTGGAGCTTCAGCTGTCTCATCTTCTCGATCCGGCTCTACGGCGATTTCATTCGATGTATGGCTCCGGGCAGTTTCATATGTCTCACGCGAAGATGTATTGGAGTAGACGGCAGAGTCTGGATCATTTCCGGCACCCAAGCAACAGGAGAGACAGGAATGACCTATTGATAGCAACTTCAGCCACGAGACAGACGGATTGCAGGCTAGAACGCAAGGATCCGGTCTGGCGGACGTCGTGGGTGATTCTGTAGGGATAAGAGAGCATGCAACCGGCTCTTGTGGTGCTATCTCGCACGCCTGACCATTCACGGTGCTCAAAGGCTGTCTCGAAGGCGCAGGCCTGAATAGCTGAGATGCGCATGTATAGAACGACTCCACCCTGCTCGTTGTATGACCGGTATTCGCCGAGCCAGGCCTCTGCAGGCTGTCATGGGCAGGCAGGCGAGACACTGAAGAGAAGCGACCGCGGGCCGAGTGATGACTCGCAACGGGGCCAACATATGCCGGGGTCATGCGCCAGGGAACTTCTCGCTGGGGACTGTTGCTCTGCTCTCTCTTAGGCTTCCTGTCTTGAGTGGGGCTGCTGAGATCGGGGGTGTTCTCCTCCAAGGCAGGCGAAAGCGCCCTCTGGTAGAAAGTATGGTCCTCCATTCGCCTGACCACACCAACACCATGTCCGCTCTGCCGGTAAGGAAAGCGACCCTGCACCGCCGTACCATCCTCCGCTCGTGCCACAGGAGGTGCTTGCTGTTGCGGCTGAGGAGGAGTGGAAGAGGTGAAGCTGAATATCCTGCGGATCTTGTCTCCATACGACGCCGTTCTCGTGCGCCCAGAGGCACCACCACCATCATAGAATCTACTCGACGAGCCACTCGCTGCCTGCGGATTCTGACTATCACCCACTGTGGCCGAGCGAACCTGGAACTGAGAAGAATAGTTCACAGCTTCGGGGGTGCCGAAAGTCGGGAGGCCAGGTGGAGTGGGCGACCTTATGGGCGGTGGAAATGCAGGATACACAGGATTGGCGGGACAGTCCTGCTCAGGCCAGTTGGATGACTTGGAAGCCTCGTCCGTATCATTGAGGCTGGTGGTGGGTTTGCGAAGGTGCAGGACGTCGAAGAGGTTCGGTTTCAGCGACTCGTCCTGGGGCGCTGCGACGATCGCTCGGCCTTCGTTGACGGACAAGATGCGACTGTTGTTGGCAGTGTAAGGATGCCAGCCTGGAGACGATGTTTCCTTTTCCCTGAGATATCGAGGTTGTCGGCACGGCTGTGGTTGTTGTTGTTGCGGTTGACGTGAACGCCCCGTGTCCTGCGCCGTCGGAGGAGGAGGGAAGGTCGTTGTGTGGGCTACTAGCCTGCTATCTAGATCTCGGTGTATTTGCCTAGCTGAGCCCTGTCGATGCGAAACCTCATCCGAGCTCGAATATGCCCTGATAGCGTCGAATATGTAACTCTCCTCACTAGGAATAGAGTCCGCGAATTCCAGGTGGGAGTAACGCGCCATGCTAACAGCAGCTGCTCGTCCGGAAGAGAAGACCTCGTCGTTGCCAGGAAAATCACTTTGATGCCCCTGCCCTTGATCCTGGAGAACCATACTGCAAAGAAAGTAAAGGAGGCATTCGTCTAATTAGGTCGGAGCAGAAGAAAGGAGCATGACGTCGAGAAGTTGATCGAAGCTGGAAATGATGCAAGTCTATATAAGGCTATCGCGCTTTCCGTGGATAAAAGGAAGGCGCGACAGAAGCAGAAGGAACAGAGGAAAGGTTGACAACCACTGTCAACTCATGTATGCTTAGGTATGTATGCAAGGCTCGCTGATAGACTCTAATCTATGTACACAGACAAATCAGGTACCGAGAAATGGCCGGGAAATTAGTACATCAAGATCGGGTGGGATATACAGGCAGAGATTAGGAGGGGGCCTAAATTATGTACGGGAAAGGAATATTAACAACAAGCCTAGGAATCGGCTGGAAGCGATTGATCGGGCTTGAAGCAAAGAGAAATGAAACATAGGGAAGGATCGTGATCATGAGGCTGTGACGACAGGCTGACCCAAGGGAGGCTTGCCAGTCAAGGTCGCAATATCCTTGTTCAGATTTCGGATTTGAGCCTCCAGCCGACGGCGTTCGTCGTGTTCCGCCTATGTGTGATGCTGTCAGCTAGAAAGCACATGGAAGAGAGGATTGCGCCATTACATACCTTGCGTATCTTCAGGTTCTCGGACCGCGTGTCTCGCATCATCTTCTTGAATTCATTCTTGAGCACCATGGTGGAAGTGGTCTCATGGCCATCGCGTCCGCTGCCCATCCAGTTGATTCGTTCTTCATTGAGCTGCGTCTCCAGTTGCTCACAACGGTCGCGCAGGGTATCAATGACTCCCTCGAACTGCTCGCGTTCTTTTTCGAACTCGATGCTGGCCTTGGTCATTACTTCGTAATCGTCCACCGTATCTCGGAGCTCTCTCTCCAGCAACTCCACCCGATGCTGGAGATCACCACCAGGCTTGCCCGCCTTGAGGGCTGCAAGCTCTTCGGCCAGCTCCAGGTTTCGCGTGTTCAGCTCGTCAAACTCCTTCTGGATGGCAGGATTCGCTGCGATGTCGGCCGCTCGCTGGGCTCGCGACCCATAGGCACCGTCCAGCTCCGCCTTGGCCATCGTCAGCTCGGTCTGGGCACGGACGACTTCACCCTCCATCTCTCTCAACTCAGCCTGCAGACGTGAGGTGTTGTTTTCTGCTTCAGCGCGCGCCACGGTCACTTCCGTGACGCGAGACTCCAGAGCTTCGACGTCGGCACGGAGCTGGCCTGTAACCGTCTCTAGCCGTGCCACCTCGGTTTCGGCGTTGATGCGTGCATCTGTAGCCTCTTTCAGCTGAGATTCCACACTGGCGCGGAATTGGCCCATGGATTCTTCCAACCGAGCAACCTCACTCTCGGCTCGCGCTCGGGCGTCGACGGCCTCCTTGACTTGGGCGTCTGCCTCGTTGCGGGTCTGCTGGAGCGTAGTTTGTAATTCCAAGATCTGCTGCTCGGCGTGCTGTTGGGCTTCCGTGGCCTCCGCTTGGTTGTTTGCCGTACTCTGAAGTTCATCGATAATTTCTTGAAGACGCGTGATTTCACCATCGGTCTTTGAGCGCAAGGTAGTCAACTCCTCCGTGTGAGCGTCGGCTTGTGATTGAAGCTGTTCCTGATGAGCTTCTGTAAGCGCTCTGCTCTTGGAATCGGCTTCCTCCCCATGTTGATCGAGCACTGCTTGTAACCGAGTGGCTTCACTCTGATGCTGCTCAAGCGCCGCCTGCAACTGGGTAGCCTCGCTCTGATGTTGGTCAAGGGCCGCCTGCAACCGTGTTATTTCACTCTCCGCCGCGGAACGTGCAGTGGTGAGCTCTTCTAGGCGAGCTTCATGGTGGGATTGGATTTCTCCAATGTGGGCTTCCAGACGAGCGACCTCACTCTCGGCTTGCGCACGGGCCTCATGAGCCTGAGTCTGAGCATCCTGTTCCCTGTTGAGATCTTCCAGGACCTTTTCCAGGCGTTCAACCTCGGCTTCGGCGCGCGCACGAGCTTCCTGCTCCGTGGTCAAAGCCTTCGAGGTATCCTCCATGACGTGCTGTTCTTGATGGTCTGCCAGCTCTTTTTGCAGGGTTGTTACTTGTTTCATCGCGTCTTCCAGATCATCTCTCGTTCGTTGGCCCTCGTTCTCGGAGAATTCGAGGTCTTTCCGCACATGCGCCAGTTGTTGCATCAGGTCCGCGATGTGTGCATCTCTCTCCGCGTCGGACTTGGAGTTCAATTCGCGCTGCTGTTGAATTTGAGTGGTCAAGATGCTCTTGTGCTCGAAGAGCTTCTCAAGTCGGTCTTCCAGCCCATTGAGGCCGGCATGTAGGTAGGAGAAATGCTCCGTCTGGTCTGCGCTGGCAGAGTCGGGCGGCGGAGGAAGAGTCTGGGCGCCCGGCATGCCCGATTGCTGGACAATCTGATGTAGTCGCGCGTTGAGCTCGCCGAGCTGCTGCCCGGAGTCATCATCCAAAGACCGTGTCTGAGACTGGTTGCCTGCGGGATGCGCACTGAGACTTTCGAGGCCACTCTCAATATAGGCTACGTATGCTTCCATCGCTGCCGTCGGGGTAGCCCCTGGGGGCGGCTGCGGCACTGGTTCGAGCTCTCCAGCAGGATTGGACTGTAGGGTCAAGTCATACACCCTCCCACTTAGATACTCCAACCGTTTCTCAGTATCCTGAACAGCCTCCAACCCAAGTCCATGCAGCCCCTGTCCGGTGTGCTCTTCCAGGTGACCCGACGGCTTGTAGAAACTCCGATCATCAAACCCATCGATACTATCCCGGGTGTTGTGGCTAGACAGACTCTCCGGGGTGTGGGGCACATTATTCTTGAGGTTCTTCTTCAGACCCTTGTGCGTCATCTGCAGGATCCCAGCCGTGTGCTCCAGCAGCCGGCTATTGACCTGCTGCAAGCGGCGCTCCAGGTCCCAGATCTCCTGCGACAGCTCCTCGCACTTGCGGGTGCTCAGCGCCAGCTCTTCGTCCGTCTTGTCCATGGTGGTCTCATTGGGTCCGAGCAGGCTTCGTTGGGATCTCGGGGAGGAGGCTTCGGGGTCCTCCCGGCCGTTGAAGGAGGGACTCTTGGGCGTGTACAGCCGGCTCAGCGACATGGCGGCATCGCGCAACTTCGTCTCCAACGCCAGTTTGCGTTTCGCGGCGTTCAAGCGACTGTTGACGAACTTTTGCTCCTTCTTCAGTCCCTCCACTTCCTCCAGCGACAGGATTTCGTAGTGGGTGCTGTCGCTCATGGCGGTCTCCGTGAGCAGGTACATGGCGACGGGGTCATGGGTGTGGAGCGCGGCGGAGTTCCGGGGAAGGTTCGTGTTCAGCTGCATGGGCACGATGGAGAATAAGTATGCGATTATGTCCAAAGATTGAAAGTTAGGGATCTCACGAACCGGGTTGACTTGCGACTTGCCCAGTGGCTGCTGGGGTCCGGACGCATCGCGGTAGCCGTTCATCAGCACTCCGGTTGGGGGCGGTTGCGAAGCGCCGTAGGAGGCTGAGTACCTGGGGTCGCCGTACGAGGACAGGCTAGACCTGACATCGAGGCCGTCGTTCATGGTGGTAATGTGTTACGATTGTCGAAGAATGTCGGGGAGAGAGAGGGACTTGAGGAGCAGGTCGGGGCGTTTAAAATGGAGACTCGCGGATCAACAGGCAAGGCCCATCGTCCGCAGTGGCAGCCGTGGACACCGTCCCCCCAAGGCAGAGAAGGGAGGGAGGGGTTCGTTTGGAGGGAGATTGAAAGAATGAAGGGAAAATAGATAACAGAAAATATCAAGGTAAGGGAGAGACAAACGCTCAATACGATTGAATTAATTGGTACAAGGAAGGGAGATGGAGGGGAAAGAAGAGGGAGCGGAGGGAGAGAGGGAGAGAGAGAGAGAGAGAGAGAGAGAGAGAGAGAGAAAGGGACTGGAAGAAGGAATACTAAAAGATCAGCACCAGCCGACCGGAGCATACAAGAAAAGAACTAAAGCGATCACCACTCAGTGGGACTGCATCTGAATTATTTAAACTACTCAAGCTGTGACCGGTCAGGAAGGTGCAGGTGCAGGTGCAGAGATGGATGGATGGCTCCGATGCGATCGCTCTTCTTCACAGTTGACGCCATCCATCCTCCTCGACAGCTCTCATTCCTTTGTCCCCCTTGGGAAATCCATTCTTCGCTTCCTCCATCCCATCCTCCAGGCTGCCATCCCAACTTTTTCCCCCAGCTGCAGCTGAGACCCCAGCCGCTGTCATGGCAGGAGTTTGACAGCACCCAAAAAAAAAGTGGAATGTCTGTCTGTCCATGAAGAACTCCTCTGAATTGGATTGGATTGGATTGGATTGGATTTTCTATTATTAACCCCCCCCCCGGAATTTCCCCTGAAACAACGGATTCCTCGGTTGAGCTCCACTGCCGCCATCCTTAATTCTCAACCACATGAACCACATGGTAGAAAGAAGTTCTTGGAAAAGGGTGATCGTGAAGAAAGGCCGGAGGAGAATACGCAGCTGCCGGCCGAAGATCTTCTCTTCGAGTCACTCACTCGGGATTTTCGGGGGAAATATCGCGCGCAGATGATTGATGATTGTGATACGTAAGTTACATATCACACTCGATGGGATGAACCGAGATTAGACTACAAGTTCAACATTCTTGGCAGTGCTGTGCATGCTCTGTTGATGTGCTAATGGAAGAGACTCAACCCAATCAGTTCCAGTTCTTTGTCTAACTTACTTCAAGGTTCTTATATAACATGGTTCAACCCACCAAGGCTACCTGCCCAACTTCATTCGTCATAGCATCCATGATAGCAACCAGAACCACACTCTCAAAATTGAGATGGGAGAGAGGATGTAACATCCATCTCCAGATGTAACCACAATTAACCACAACCAGCCTGACTTTCGGCTCAATTGAAACAGCCCAAACCCCCCAGAGCCGGTTGATCTGCTTCAACCTGTCTGGATTGCGCCCGCAAAGGCCGCGCAAATCACAAGCAGCCGAGCATGCGATTTAATATAAAGTAACCGCGTGGAATCAACCACTGCACCACTGCACACCACTGCACCAACCAGCCTATCAGCCATTTATCTCTGCTGGGTTTCCCCTCCCCCGGATTTCTCTCTTCCCCTCATTTTCACCTCCTCATTCCATTCGGTTCTGGTGTCCACACGAGATCATGGCCACGAGGAATGTTGAATCGGGGACGGATGCGCTCCCTCCATCGGGACTGGTCTACAAGGTCTACAAGCGACGATTTTGGGGGTTGATCCAGCTGGTTCTGTTGAATATCGTCGTCAGTTGGGATGTAAGTTGCAAGTGCGTAAATGTAAAGCAAAAAAACCCCCACGCTCTAACATCACGCGACAGTGGTTGACCTTCTCTTCGATCTCGACCACCGCCGCCGAGCACTTCAAGGTCTCGGAGAGCGCCATCAACTGGATGAGCACCGGCTATCTCTTTGCCTTCTGCGCCGCCAGCCCGTAGGTTCACTTTTCATAGTTCATCACCCAAATAGCATGGGCACCAAACAGCACGCACCTAACTCGGGACTCTCCCATCCAGCGTCGTCATCTTTACCCTCAACAAAGGCGGCCCCAAGCCCGCTATCATCATCACCTCCACTCTGCTGCTGGCCGGCAATTGGATCCGATATGCCGGCACGCGAGCTCGTGGCGGGATATTCGGGGTGGCCATGTTCGGCCAGATCCTGATCGGCCTGGCGCAGCCATTCTGTCTCAGTGCACCGACCCGGTACAGCGACCTCTGGTTCTCCGATCAGGGGCGCACGAGCGCGACGGCCGTGGCGACGCTCGCCAACCCCCTCGGCGCAGCTCTGGGGCAACTCATCGACTCGTTCTGGGCCACCGAGCCCGACGACGTCCCCAACATGGTGCTGTACATCTCGATCATTGTGAGCTTTCCACCCTCTGTCCACCCACCGCGTGACCAACACTCACCCCCACAAACAACAGGCGACAATCGCATCACTCCCATCCTTCATCCTGCCCTCCGCACCACCGACCCCGCCCAGCGCCTCCTCCGCCAGCCACCAGAACACCAACACAAGCGAACCGACCCCACTCCTCCCCACCGTCACGCAACTCCTGCGCACCCTCGAATTCTACCTCATCCTGATCCCCTTCTCCATCTACGTCGGCTTCTTCAACAGCGTCTCCTCGCTGCTGAACCAGATCCTCAGCCCCTACGGGGCCAGCGAGACCGAAGCCGGGATCGCGGGCGGCATCCTGATCGTCGTGGGGCTGCTGGTCTCGGCGCTCATCTCCCCGATCACGGACCGGTACAAGCACTACCTGGCCACGATCCGCATCCTGGTCCCCATCGTCGCCGCCTCGTACATCGGGCTGATCTTCGCCCCGGCCAGCCGCGCGGGCATCGGCCCCACGTACGCCGTGTGCGCCCTGTTGGGTGCCTCCTCGTTCGGCCTGCTGCCCGTCGTGCTCGAGTTCCTCGTCGAGATCACCTACCCGTTCTCCCCGGAGGTCGGGAGCACCCTCTGCTGGACGGGCGGGCAGCTCCTGGGCGCCGTCTTCATCCTCGTGCAGGACGCCCTCAAGGCCGGGCAGCACGCCTCCCCGCCGGAGAACATGCGGAACGCGCTCATCTTCTCCGCCGTCGTGGCGGCCGTGGCGGCCCCGCTGCCGCTGTGCATCGGGCTGTTTGGCCGCGACGTGCGCCGCAGGCGCTTGGACGTGGATCGCGGGGTGGATCTGGGGGAGGTCGTCGGGGACGATGATGAGACCATTGACAACGACGCGGACGCGGACGCGGACGCGATCCGTCGCGGGGATCCAGCTGGCAGTGCCGGCGAGAAAGGGAAGTCCAGATTCAAGTGGTCGGTCTCCTCGAGACAATAGTGTGTTGCAGGAACAGCGGTTGTAGTAGGGGGGTGCGTATGTGTTTTGCTCGCATGGCTGGGCACAGGCCCTGTCCCTTACACAAATCGGTCGCCATGTTCTGACGAATGCCGGTGACTATCACACCCCCATTGAATCTGCAGCCTGGAGTTCGCAGATGGACCGCGAAGAGGTGAACTACGACCCATGATGATTATATGATTGATACCCGACATTGAATGCGAACCCTAGTATATTGATGTCCTTATCAGTGTATAGTGCTATTTCAGTCTGCGAGCCTGCGATGCTATGCATTTCAATGCCCCAAGGTTTAGAACCTACCTTCCAAGAAACAGACCAGACCAGTAGACGCCCGGCAAATAATACCCTGACAACGCTAGAGCAGGTCGTTCACAAATCTAGCGGCCCTGGCTCAGCCAGCCATGGTTTTGCCAAGTTCCCTTCTCACTTGGTGGGCGTGCACGGAGCAAAAGCGCCCGCTCTTCGTCCGGCGTGGGCAGAGCTGATATTCGGTCTCGACTGGGCGGATGCTGACTTGGATGGCTTGAAAGTGCATTGCGGTGAAAAGAGATAAGGCTTCAGGCTGCCAAGGAAGTTATCAGCGGTATTGACTGCGGCGTTGAGCGGCGACGAGACAGGGCGCAATGTCAGCGGAGGTGGATGAACAACACAGCAAGAGGTAGACCGAACAGACACGTCCTGCCCCGCAGGGGCATCAAATACACAAACCCAATCTAGAAAGCACAATTCACATTCATCTAAAAACAAAAGAGACCAAGTAAATATAGTAAAAGCACAGTTCAAACAGGCAGAGACCAGCTATCTGTACATACACAGTAAAAGGGATTCTTGATCCAAATCCCTTTTTCCCTTCCTCCCCAGCTCACAATCAGACGAAAAGAACAGGAAAAGAGGTAGGTTTCTCCCCCTTCTATTCGTGTTCATCTATCCATGTAGCAGATGAAAAAAAAAACCAATAAGTATCTCCAAACCCTGTCGTTTCAGTGGCAGGGTTGACAGACACAATTTTTTTCCCTCACCCTGCAACAACAAAAATCAAAGCCATCATACAACACTCTGAACCTGAAACGGAAACGGTTGTCTTTCTCGGGTACGCGATCGGTCTTCCCCTATTTCGTCCCCGCGCGAGGGTTTCATTCCGTCGTTGTTATACAATCGAGACTGAGCTTAGCGGTGGTCATGACAATTTTGAAAAGACACATCGCGCGGCGGAGGGAAAAGAGGGGCGAATCGTTGCGTGCGCAAGGCGTAGCCCGTTTAGGCGAGCTGCTTCCAGAGCTTGGGGGCGGCGCACTGGGTAGCGCAGTGCGTGAGGTGGAAGACTGTTGGTTGGAAGAGAGAAAAAGATGATTAGTCACACGCGGACATCCAGCGGCCATCTGGGGGTGCCTTCGTGAAAACAGGAAAGACAGATAGACGTACACTCCTCAACGCAGTCCTCCTTGGGACCCTTGTAGTCCTCATCCTCCTCCTGCTTGGTTACGCGCTCGATGCACTCATCGAAGTGGTGCTTGTAGGGGGCGCACTGGGCGGACTTGGCGCACTCTGCAGTTTGGGGTTATAAAGGTCAGCAAAACTGTCCAATTGAGTCTGAGACAAGCATGGAGTTGCGCGAGTTCGATGCAGTGCCAATGACGCTGAATCAGCGGATGTTGTGCTGGTCGATTCCCGTCAGGAAGACTGGCGGACGGCAGGAATTGGGTGCTTGTCTGACATGTCAAGGACAAGCCATTGCCGCGGCGGAAGTCCAGAGTTGGCCCAACATCGAGCTTCAACGCAAACAAAATGCAATAGAGAAGTCGATCCAAGGATAATTAAACTCACCCTCCTCGAGCTTGGGCTTGATGTCCTCGGGCTCCTCCTCCTCTTCCTCCTCTTCTTCTTCCTCCTCCTCTTCCTCCTCCTGGGGCTCCTCCTCCTCGGAAGACTCCTCGGCGGGGGTCTCCTCGGCGGACTCCTCGGTGGACTCTTCGCTGGAAGCAGCAGCCTCCTCAGCGGGCTTCTCCTCGGAAGACTCAGCCTCCTGGCTGCTGGTCTCCTCGACGGACTCGGCGGGAGCCTCAGCCTGAGCCTCGGGGAAGCCGAAGGAGGAGATGACGTCGGAGAAGAAGTCGGCGAGACCCATTGTGTTCGTGTGGGGAGGGAGGAAACTGGTCAATTGATGACTACCGGGGAGAGCCTAGGGTTGGCGAAGGTGTGGGGGTGGTGGTGGTGGTGGTGCGGTGGGCAGCAACGAGCGAGTTTGGATGAGGTTGGCGGTTTTGAGCTTTGGCACTTCCTTTGCCGTCTGGGAAAATCGGAACGCCCCGGCCGCCGGCGAAAGGCCAATTATCGCACCCATGATTGGCCGATCCTTGTCGGAAGGGAGATGACTAATCGCTGAACTACAGAATGGAATTACCCATACTCAAAATGCCAGAAGATAGTATACAAGCCATCTAGAATTGATTGTTCCTTTTTCTCTTCTTTTCTCATATGCAACGTCTGTAAGCCTTCATCAACTGGCCCGGCGCAGTCTTGCCTCCACTTCATCCGCCACGCTTTGCTGCTGGACCGTCTCATAGTCCGGCGGTGGTTCCACCATGGAATCTGTCTCTGCTGCATGAGGCTGACTCTGTGGACTCATGCATTGGTCCTGGCTGGCTTGGCCTTCCCCAGCATCATTGTTAGAGGGGCCAGAATAAGCTGGCAGCTCGTCCAAATGAATCGTGGAGAGGTCAACGTTCCTGGCTCCGCGACTGCTTGCTTGCGAGTTCTCGACCGCCTGCTGTAGACGCTCCTTGATTCGTTCGAAATGATTATGGAAGTCGAATGCGCCTCCTTCTTTGAAAGTCACCTTGACCTGTACTGCAGGCAAGGATGGAGGGATCCCGCCTCCCGACACGGGCTGGACCAGGGCGATCCAGGCATTTGGCCCAAAGAACGGAGCAGTGACGTGGGTATCATGAACATTTAGCAGCGGCGCAGAGAACGACTGAAACGTCTGCGAATTCTGTATCGGAATGTAGACAACCTGCCCAACTTACGTCAACCAAGAATCCCAGACCAGACCCCTGCAAGGTAAGTGAGGAGATGGTAATACCCTTTGGTTCGTCAAAAAGATTTGACCAGCACTGCTTTGGATGGAAAATGAGTTTTTGCCTCCAGATGAGCTCAGCGGCTGTAGCGCGAGGCTGGTGCGAGGTGGAGATGTATAGATCAGTTGCTCATGCGGTAGGCGGACAAAGCCATCCTGGTCATGGAGCATCACCCAGCTGTGCAATCACAAGTCAGACTAAGAACATCATAACACATGGTTTAACGATGAATGCAGTAGCATCGATGGTAGAGCAGAGGCAACCGGTGTCAGACCAAGGCTAGCGATCCTTCATATGTTGATGGTGTAGAGAAAGCCCAAGAGGCTGTTCCCCCGGACAAATAATTATAAGCAAGCGGAGAATGAGGAAGTCATATACATACTTGATCGACATAATGGCCTAACTATTGAGGCTGGATGTATGGTTTGATCTTGCAGATTATGGTGTTGTCTGGATGTACGGAGAAGTGACGGCAGTAACTTGCGTAGTTGGAATAACTGAGAGAAAGGACTGAGGATGTGAAGCCAGCTCCAGGGCAACCCAGGCTGAAACAACCGACAAACGGGAAGCCACAGGGGCAGGCTGTTGATCCTGAGGTCGCGAGTTCGAGATCGGTGAACAGATGAATTAGGATGTATGGTTGGTGATCCCCTGGCTGTTATGCAATAATCTGTAGGTTGGTGGTAGTATATCAGATCCGAGTTCTAGAAGTCCGATCGAATAGAATAGGATAAACTGCGGACAGGGACCGGACCGGATCAAACAGCCACCAATAAAGATAGGTGAACAGTGAGCCTAGATGAACCAGTGAATATGACGAGAAGATCCCTGTGCTTTTCAGATGCTTGGGGAGTCACTTTGCGTACAGTTCAGATTGATAGTGGTGATTGATGATTAGGATAAGTGGAAGTGCAGTTAAAAGGCACGGTGGGAATTGTTCATGTAATACTGGGTCCGCGGGGCGGCCGTCAGGCGGGGAACCTCCCAATCTCCCAATCTCGCAGAGTCATCTGAATACTAATACTCTTTCCAGATTGTATGAGTAGAGCGGATTTTCTTCTCTACAGTTGCCTTGTCCTACTCACTGCATCGACGTATCCCTAACTTGGCCAAGGTTGCCTTTGAGCTGCACCTAGCAATCTAGTCACATCCAGACCACTTCTGAGCCTATGAATTCTGCAGAGAATGTTCGATGCTATAGTTAGTGTCTGATGATCCTCTAGAACTTCTTCGCGGAACTGCATACTACTGTACATATTGTACTAGACACTGAAATTACACATGCTATAATACATGCACTATTCTACATTCAATGCCCACCTACCTACCTACCTACCGCAAGGATTTCAGAAAGGCATTCCTTCTGTCGGCAAGCGTCTCTAAATGAAGCTTAGAAGAAGCAGCCACCCACATCACTCCCTACTTAATGGCACACAATTTGGGTTGAGGAACGACTGAAGTATTAAGCTGATCTTTATTCATAGCTTTCTTCTTATTCTGACAACATGCTTGGGGGGTGGACGGCCTTGTCTACCCACCGCGGGGGGCCGAAAAGGCAAGAGGGAAAATGGAAAGTGGAAAGAAGGGTGATTTACACGTGGAGAAAGCCGTCGGATCCTCCAGTTTTGTTGCCCAGTGCCGACCCACACACAGTTTAACTTACAGGTTACGTTTCCGGTTTCCCCTTCGGTGTTTCTCCCTTGGCTCATTTATCTTCGCCTCGGTCAGTCGGTCGGTCAGCCTTATTCCAATTGCTTGATTCCCCCAGATTCCTCCTGCCTGGATTGACTTCGACATTGACTTCATCATTATTTCTTTTCCAATTGAGTGTGTTGCGTGGCCTGGTGACCGCCTGCCTGCCTTTGCCACCAGAAATTTCCCACCTTAAAACAGAAACAGTGTAGCCTGACGGGCACGGTCCTATCGGTCAAGGACCACATTGCGATACTTTCTTCTACCTCATATTCGAACTCTATTGCGGACTGGCAGTTTCTCCAGTCTTTCTACCGTTGATTCCGAACCTGGTCCTCCTGTGTACCGTACGTCAATTGTGGTAACTTGGACCAAACGCCGCAAGTACCGACTCGGCCATCCCCTTTCTCCGTCCGTGTCGCGAACTCGAAATCCCGAGGCCGCTCTTCCTTCGTCGTACCAGTTTTGTGTCTTGCCAAACGAGAAACAAGAAAAAAATGTCGACCTCGATACACCTGTCGCGGTTCAGGAAATGGCTTCTGGCCTCTCCGCCAATGGAGTTTGTCATTGCGCAACTCCGGGAGTTGTTGGTTGGGGCAATCAAGCAGGGTCCAGTTCCACAGCATATCGCGTTTGTCATGGACGGGAACCGGAGATTTGCGCGGTCACATGGCATCGAGACCGTGGAGGGGCACAATATGGGCTTCGAGGCCCTGGCAAGAGTGAGTCGTTGCTCCGGAGTCGTCACGTTCTTCATCCATGCTACTGAGCTCTCGCTGACTTTTTTTTCTTTCTGATTGGCTTTGCAGATCCTCGAAGTATGCTACAAGAGCGGAGTCAAGGTAGTTACGATTTATGCCTTCAGTATCGAGAACTTCAAGCGGTCGAAGTTCGAGGTGGACGCCTTGATGGAGATGGCGCGGGTCAAGCTGTCCCAGATGGCGCAGCACGGAGAGATATTGGATCGGTATGGTGCCAAAGTGCGGGTACTGGGCCGACTGGACATGCTGAAGCCCGATGTCCTTGCTGCCGTCAACCGGGCGGTCGACATGACGAGCGGGAACGGCGAGCGCATCCTCAATATCTGCTTTCCGTACACCTCGCGCGACGAGATCACGGGAGCCATCCGGGATACTGTATCGGAGTACAGCCAGCCGCTGCCGGCGAACCGCCCGTCGAATGCCAGCCAGCGTACGCCCTTCTCCGAGACACACATCACGCAGAATATCCGAGCCCGGGCGCAGCACACCAAAGCGGACGATCTTCCCAGTGACGTTGAGACCGCGTCGGAATCGTCTAACGAGGACGGTGCCCCTGCAAACAACCTTCCGAACCAGGTCTACGAGTCCGGGTCTTCGTTTTCGTCCTCCTCCACCCTGCATCTGGGCGGGCAGACGGACGCGGCCAACGGAAGGGAGAATTCGCCCCGGAAGGAGAAAGCCGTGTACATGTCCCCCGAGACGATAACCCGGCAGACATTAACCGAGCACATGTTCACGGGCGACAATCCTCCCTTGGATTTACTGGTCCGCACGTCGGGCGTGGAGCGGCTCAGCGACTTCATGCTCTGGCAATGCGACGAGGAGACGGAGATCGTCTTCCTCGACGTGCTGTGGCCGGACTTCGACCTGTGGCATTTCCTGCCGGTGTTACTAGGCTGGCAGCGTCGGATTTCCAAGGCGAAGAAGAACCCGGACGCGGAAGGCGACTTCGACGGGGAGAGCTACGAGCCCACCGAAGAAAGCAATGGTAAGGTCAAGGGCTTGTAGTCGGAATTGCGATTTGCACATATATCATCGAGAACACCCCCAGGAGTTTGGAGTTGCTTTTTTGACGCAGCAATTGGAAGTGATATTCCCCTTTGTTTCATCCCCATCGTTTGGTACTCGTTCATAGCGCAGCAGAGGTAGAAAAGTGAACCATGGGCGTGGCGTGTATATACGCATGCATACAGAGAGACAGACAGACATACACACATAGACCAGAGATACAGTACACATGCAGCATACAAGCATGCAAGCAAAGCATAAATTGATCCACTGACTCGGTGCAAATCATCACTCATACGGTGTATAAATAGGGCGGGTCTTATCTCCCTGAGTCAGTGGCAACAGCAAATAGAACTGCGTGGATGCGCCGTGCTCCGATACCGGTTTGCACGTGACTCGGAGCGGCGGGGAAAGGTGTGGCAGCTACAGTAACGTTAGTAACCCTGGGGTCAATGACCAGGCCATTCGACTTTGACTTTTCTTCTTCTCTTTTTCTTTCCCATCTGGATCATCTTCTCCCTTCCCATTGACCGTCTATATTCTTTCACAATGGCTATCGCAGGCTCCAAGGTTCTCCTGCTGGGCTCCGGCTTCGGTATGCTCTGCCCTCTCCGCAATGCGGGGTGACTCACTCACTTTCACTTTCACTGCCATTGACACTGATATCGGGAATAGTGACCAAGCCCACCGTCGAGGTTCTCAGCAAGGCCGACGTGCACGTCACCGTCGGTAAGCCATGACCCCCAACCCCTAACCCAATCCTCAAAACCCAGAACTAACCCCCCTCCAAGCCTGCCGCACGCTCGAATCCGCCCAGAAACTCAGCGAGGGGTTCAAAAACACGACGGCGATCTCGCTGGACGTCAACGACGATGCGGCGCTCGACCAGGCACTCGCCAAGGTCGACCTGGCCATCTCGCTGATCCCCTACACCTTCCACGCGCAGGTCATCAAGGCCGCCATCCGCACCAAGAAGCACGTCGTGACGACCTCGTACGTGTCGCCGGCCATGATGGAGCTGGACCAGGCCGCCAAGGAGGCCGGGATCGTCGTCATGAACGAGATCGGTCTGGACCCTGTACGTTTGCCTTATCCTTCCTTGCCCTTACCTTGCCATTAACCAGAGTTTCCCTTTCCCCCTGCCTCCAACCCCCAAACCCCGAACCCCACCCAATCCAAATACTAACAAGAAAAAAAAGGGAATCGACCACCTCTACGCGGTGAAGACGATCTCGGAAGTCCACGCCTCGGGCGGCAAGATCACGAGCTTCCTCAGCTACTGCGGCGGGCTGCCGGCGCCGGAGTGCTCGAACAACCCGCTGGGGTACAAGTTCTCGTGGTCGTCGCGGGGGGTGCTGCTGGCGCTGCGCAACGCGGCGAAATTCTACCGGGACGGGGAGGAGTTCAGCGTGGCGGGCCCCGACCTCATGGCGACGGCGAAGCCGTACTTCATCTACCCGGGGTTCGCGTTCGTGGCGTACCCGAACCGGGACTCGACGCCGTACCGCGAGCGGTACAGCATCCCCGAGGCCCAGACCGTGATCCGGGGCACCCTGCGGTACCAGGGCTTCCCGGAGATGATCAAGACGCTGGTCGACATCGGGTTCCTGGACGACACCCCGCAGGAGTATTTGGCCCCGGGCGCGAAGATCAGCTGGAAGGAGGCGACCCAGCGGATCCTGGGCGCCACGTCCAGCAGCGAGAAAGATCTGGAGTGGGCGATCGCCAGCAAGACGCAGTTCGCCAACAACGACGAGCGCAACCGCATCATCTCCGGGCTGCGCTGGATCGGCCTGTTCTCCGACGAGCCCACCAGCACCCGCGGCAACCCGCTGGACACGCTGTGCGCCACGCTCGAGCAGAAGATGCAGTACGGCCCCGACGAGCGCGACCTCGTCATGCTGCAGCACCGCTTCGAGATCGAGCACAAGGACGGCGCCAAGGAGACCCGCACCAGCACCCTGTGCGAGTACGGTGTGCCCGGCGGCTACTCCGCCATGGCCAAGACGGTCGGCGTCCCCTGCGGTGTTGCCGTCAAGTTGGTGCTCGATGGCACCATTAGCCAGAAGGTTTGTCCCCCCCCCCCCCCCCCCCCTTCAAAAAGAAAGGATAGAAGCTAATCGGTGATTGCGGGCGGTAGGGTGTCATCGCTCCCATGACCATGGATATCTGCACGCCTCTCATCAAGGCCCTCAAGGAGGACTACGGCATCGAGATGATCGAGAAGACTTTGTAAACATTTCAAACAGACGTTCTTCTCGCGTGTGTGTTACGAACTCAATTAATGACGTGAAAATGGCCCGGGGTGGTTTAGATAGCGGCAACAAAAGGCTAGGGTAGAAAAAACCAATACTATTTTACGCAGTCTCGTACCTATATATCTCCTTACAGCAAATTAGTGATAAAATATATCCAGAACCATATCATCTTGCATTGAGCACTCGGAGTTGGATCGGTATATCAAACTCAGGGTATTGATACTTGACCACGGAACGAATGCCAGGGGAAATATGTACTGTACTATTCATCGTCCGTCTATCGTGGACTCGTCGAACACGTACGCGCGTGCGCGCCCCCTCGCCGCCGACGGTACAGGGTACGTGCGTATATATCACGAAAAGGAAGGAAGGAAGGTATGATGACAGTGCCTGCAGCGCATAATGCCTGCGTTATGCCCAGGAATCCCCCAAACGCCTCAACCCACCCCAATTACGAAAAACGAAATCGACGATGTGCGTTGATATGGACAGGTTTATGGCTTTAGATCATCCTCTCTCTCTCTTTCTCTACCCAATTAAAGTGTTCCCAAATGAGAAATTTATGAAAGCTTCACATATATTCATGAATGTGTTCAGAGAATAGTGCCAAACCTAAACCCAGCAAGAGGACAACCAAGGCGATCAGTAGCTGTTTTCCAGAAAAGGTCGCTGGGGAGGACCTGGTGCACACAGGACCTTTGTAAGGAAGCAAATTGGGGAAACAGGGGCATTTTGATAGAACATACCCGAAAGTCTGCTTGATACTGCGGACGTAGTACACGTCCCAGTTCTGCTTGGTAACGTCCTCCTGGCCAACGGGGACGCCGGTCCAGGTCACGCGCATCTGGGTCACACCGTCGACATCGTTCTGGTCGAGCTTGATGTCGAGCGTGCTAAAGTGACCCTCGGGCCATTGGGCCAGGCGCCACTTCTGTGTGATCTTGGTGGGCTCGAGCTTGACGTACTCGCCGCTGACATTGCCGTCGAAGATGGCGAACTTGCCGCCGACGTGGGCGCCCTCGAACTGGCGGGGAGCACCGCGGGTGAACGCGGCAATGCGTTGAGGGTCGGTGAAAGTGTTGTACAGCTCCTCGGCGGTGGTGCGGAACTCGTCCGAGGCAGTCACCGTGGTGGTGTTGACCGAGACCTTGTTGCTAGTGGTGGTGGTAGTGGTGACGGGGGCGGCGGTCTCCTTCTTGACCTGGGGGTGGTACTTGGGCGCAGCAAAGCCGCTGGAAGGGTTGACACCAGGGGCATGCTGGAGGTCCTTGCCGTGCTCAGTGATCAGAGCCGGAGCAAGCGTGGCGAGTTCCTTGCGGAGCTGGGGGACGAGCTTGGAGCGAACCAGGTCCTTCACGGCCTGCTTGGAGGGGGAGTCGGAGTAGTTCTCGATTTCAAACTGAGTAGCCCAGACGGTCAGTCAACCCCCTTCAGGACGGCAATGGGGGCGGCTGATAGGGAACATACGACGTACTCATCTTCCTCGGTATCATGGGCTACCTCAGGAATGGTGATGGTACCACTAACGGACTCCTCGTCCTTGGTCTTACCTGTCAAAAGGTCTTAGTCGCGCCTCGGAAAGAAAGCACTCTTGTTGTCATTTACGAACCTTCATACTCCAGCTGTACTTTGACGTCGAACAAGGTGATGACCTTGCCCTTCCGCTGGCTGACGTCTACATCGCCATCCATCGACAGCAGGTTGGAAATCTTGGCGGAGGCGCCATTGTCCTCTGCGGAGACGACAACGAGCTTCTCCTTAAGGTAATCTTTGGCCCAGCCCGAGGCGTCCTTGTTCACCCAGTGCCAGTTGTTGGGGTTGTGCAGAACCATGTTGATTGTTTTATTTTATTTAAGGATTGGTCTAATGACTTGGTTGCAGGAAGAAGCTGCTTCTATTGCGGGGCAAAACTTCGCTAGTGTGGGAAAATTTAGCGAGTTTTAAAACTGCTTGGATTTTGGATTCCCACTGAGATGGAGGGAGGCTAGGTTCTGAGGAGACACAATGGATGATTAGCACAAGTCTCCAGCCAGTGTTTCAAAGAGCATAAAGCATCAAAGGTGTGAAAGAATGTCAGGATCCAGATAGCGTTTCCGGATCGCAAGCTAATCAGCATGGAGGATAGAGTAAATATCCCCGTCTGACTGGTGCCAGCTATGATGTCTCATCATAAAAAAGATTGTGTAAAGGAGGGGTGCATTGTGAAGGAAAGGAGTGTGAAAACTCAGTGCGACTCACAGTTTGGAGAACAAGACGTCCGGAATTAAGACGCTGTAAAGATGATAGATCAATCAAAGTCCACTGGAGCAATGAAAGGTAGGCGAGAGTAAGAAAGAAAAGGTACCGTGGGAAGGAAAGGTGGTTGGATGGAGGGGGCCGACCTGGCTTTTTCTACGGAGAGGAGTTTAGGTTGAGGATTCGGAAGGAAAGCTCTAGAAGATTTAATTTCAATGCCGGGTCGTGGGGACTCGACGTCACGTGCGAAGGCGGTCGGCCACATCGCCTAATTGCTGCCATTCTGCCTCAAAATTGCCCCTACGTACTAACTACTCAATAAATCTCCATAGATCGATCCATCAATCAATCAATTCAGTAACGAGCGAATGTGGGGTATCTTATAGCAATCAAACAGAAAAAGGAAAAGAAAAAAAAGAAGAAAAAAAAAGAGCAACTCAAGGCAATACCGGTCCAGCCTACCACTTCTTTTCCTCATGCCTGCTCCAACTGCTCAATATCATCCCACCCATTCTCTGCAATGAGTTGCTCCTTTACCCGCTCCCGTAATCCTTGGATCTGACTTCCAAGCGCTTCAGCCCACTGGCCTTCCACTGTAGCGACCTTATCCTTCAGGTCGCCGGTCAATGTACGCTCTTCTTCTGCTCTGAGCGCTTGCAGCTCTTGTAGGACCTTGGTCTCCGCCTCGCCCTGGCAGATGCGCTCGGCTTCCACAAGACTGCAGTTCGCTTTCATCACCGCCGACTTGACCTCGTGCAACAAACAGAACAGGTTGATCTGCGACTCAATGTACTGGTAACTGGATTTCTCGGCATGCGAGACCAGCGTGTAGAGATATTGCAGCGGATGCTGGTGGTAACTGGGGTTCTCATCATATTCATTGACGGGGATCTGCACCAAAAAGCCACGGACATCCTCCGGGATCTGCTGGACCAGGGCGAGAAGAGGCGGAGCAATGTCCCAAAAGGCAGACAGCTGGATTTCCACCCCTCGAGCCACGTTCTCCTCAATCACATCCAAGAATGACTCCAGGCGAGCCAAGGCACTGGCCTCGTGGTTGACTCGACGGTCCAATGCGTCTTTCTGAAAGAAGGCACGGGTTTCGAGCACCTTCTCATCGTTCCCAGCTTGCTTATATGGCAGCAGAACCACTGCCTTGTACTTCTCATCCCGATCACTGATGAGTTCAAAGACTTCGCGGTGTAGATTTTCTCTGGCCTCAAAGAGCCACTTGAGTTGGGTGAGCTTCTCCAGGAGTTCTGGTTTCTCGTCACCTTCCTCCTGTGTTTGGTCTGGCGTCCCACACCGCGCGTCGTCAAATAGCTTGCTGCGTAACTCGTCGATGCAAGATGTCGCACGTTCGATGCGGTCTCTCAGTATCGCGCGCATCGGCTTGAAAACCGATTCTTGAAAATCGTCTAACTGTCTTTGCACAACCTCTCTCTCCAGGGCGTCTTCCTCCACCAACAACGCTGCTTCGGCTTCTGCGGCCTCCGCGAACGTGATACTACCTTGTTGGATCTCGCTCTGAATGTTGGCCTTAAACTGTCGACGACCATTCTTGACTCGGGTTTGGTGCTTCTGAAATAGGACAGCCACCTCGGTCTCATGGCGTTGCCGAGTAGCTTTGATCTCAGATATATCGGTAATGGATCGAACCAATGTCCGATAACTTACAAGCTCGGGGTGACTATTATTCACAGCAGGATAATGTCGGGGGTAAGGTGGCGGTAGGGTAATAAGCCTCGAAACATCCATCTTCGACCTCTCTTCACGCCGTTCGAGACGGCCAATGCCATTGCGGCTCGGATGAACCGGCATTTCAGGCTCCTCATGCCACCCGACCTTCTCAGGAGGATATTCATCTGGACCGTAAGTTATGCGTTGGCCGGCTGAATCCTGGTCACCGCCAATGCCACTCCCGGAAAGACTCTGGCTTTCTTCAAGGAGCAAGGCCTCGCGCGGCAGACCCATGTATTTGCTCTCCCTCTTTGACCGCTGTACTCTTCTCTCCCCTCCTTCACTACTGGAGCCAGTTTTCGATTCCCACCAGCGACTAGGAGCACGTCCTCGGGAGCTCATCTCGTCATTGCTGAGACCCAGGCTGGCAATCGGCGAGAGACACGGCTGGTAATTATTCCACCAAGCAGACTCGGGCCGAGATTGAGGAATGTCCAGCTTGGGCTTGGGGACTGCTACGTTGGATACCCTCTTGGGGGGCATTACAGGAGCGATAGCAGGAGCCATTTGGGTTGTCTGCAAGGTCTTCGGTGGCAACTCGAACAGTTGCCGAACCACCTCATCCACGTCAAAGGAGCCCGTGTTCCAGACTTTAGCATATTTCTCGCGTCGGATTTGAGATTCCGCGATAATGAACTCCGTGAACAATTGAAGTGCTTCCTTCTCGTCCACAGCATCCGCCTCTTTCTCAATGAAAACCTGATGCCTTTGCGTCGCGTTTCGGAGGAACTCATCATCGCGCTTGATGACCGAGTCCAGAGAGGGGCCTTGCTGGGCTGAGAGGCGGCGCGGTGCCAGAGGCGATACGGCGGGAACACTGTCATTTGGCAAGTGCAGGATATGTGACACTGGACGCTCATCTTTGGCTCTCGACTGAGATGGCGATCGTTCCTGTCTCGGCTGAAGTGGAGGTGTTGGAAGGGTTTTTGACGGGAGCGCCGGCGACGTTCGCTTCGATCGTTCCGTGCCCGGTGAAAATGGCGGAGTCTGTGCATACCCAGCCGGGGCTCCTAGCGGGCTCGACTCAGCTTTAGGGGTCGAAAATGGGGATCGATTCGAAAACAGGCCTCCAGAAGACGCTCTGGATCTGGATGGCACTTGCTGCTGCATTTCGGAGCCCACACTGCGCGTACTGCGTGGCGTGATTTTGGCTGAAACCTGGTGTGGTGTTCTCTCCGATTCACCGTTGGTGTCCTCTAAGACCAAGTTGGACGGTTTTATCTTCTCCAGTGCTTCAGCCCACGGGTTACTGCTCATTGACACAGCACTGAGATCGTCCAGAACTTGACTCTGCCGGTTCCTGCGTTCAATCCGTCTCTCGCGAATGCCCTTGGCGTTGGGATCTTTGATGGCCGGGCTTCGAAAAAGACCGCCGCTGACAGAGCTTTGTGTTGTTTGAGAAGTATCATGCGATGTTGAACTGCTGCCAGAGGCAGCAGTATTCATAGTATCTATGCTCAGGGGCATCTTCTCGTTCTTTGGTCTGACTACCGAAATGGTTTCGTCCACCCAGCCAGCAGGTGTTGGTGGTATGCTATCGAGAGTGGTTCCTAGAGGCGGAGGCGCCCGCGCTTTCCCGGTTCTCGCAGGGACTTGCTGAGTGCGCGCAGACGACGCATCAGACAGCCCGTTCACACTTTGTGACCTTGTGCTCGGCGGAGGACCTGGAGGAGGTGGAGGGAGGGGCATTCCTGGCTCCCAGCCTTGTGTTGGAGGTGACCGACTTCGAGTCTGACTGTGAGCTCGGGATGAGCTCATGCTGCTCACCACAGGTCCCGCCGAGACGGCTCTTCGTGAAGCCGGAGGACGACCTGCATCGTCCATGCCGTCCAACCCTGGCAAATGACTGCCATTATTCGGTTGCGAGGCCCGCAGGCCCTCCGGTGAGACGACGACATACGGTCTCGGCCCTATTGATGCGGCAACCTGGTCCTGGTAAGGCTCTCCTCTGCTACGAGACGATGACCTGGATCCTGCGAGACTCTGCGGTAGCGGGGGTGGAGGAGGCAGGGAAACTCGTCGGTTCCGTCCAGATTCGTTTCCTACGAACATAGATATCGGGCGCGCCCGTGGAAGACGACGCTGTTGAAACTCCGAAGCTTGATCCATGCTCGGGCGCAATGCTCCTGTGTTCGAAGAGGTAGCACTCGGGGATGTCGAGCCCAAGGAGGAGGTGTTATGGCTGACATTATCTCTGGATTGCTGCTGGTGCTGATGACTTGGGGGCGAGTATGGAGGTGGTGGTGGTGACAACGATACATCTGCAACGATCACATTAGGCCTTTTTCAACTCCGGACTGGAACTGCCCACGTTATCTATAGCTGCAATGATGGAGAGGGGCATGGAATATAGAACGGGGATCAGACCTGAGTGAGGCCCCGATGAACGTGGCTGGGGCACAATCCTCAGCATGTTATTTGCCTGAGGATAAGTCTGTTGCCCCGGGTTCACTGAGGAATGTCCCACCGGACCCCAGTCCTGGGGGTTATAGGGCACGTTATACTGCCGGGACGACATGGGCGAAGATCCGAGGGCAAGTCCTCCAGGAGAAGCCACTACAGGAGACTGGCCGTGGGTGAACGGACTCGACAGAGATGTCGTCGAAAGAGGCGCAGGGGAATATGCTGCCCCCAGACCAAGTCCAAGACCTTGGAACTGACTATTGTTCAAGGCTGTTGTCAAAGGAGGAGGCTGCACCGCATGCTCGCGACGACGGGGTGAGATTTGGTTGCTGTTGCTGTGATAGGGACTCGGCCAGCTGCTCAGAGGTTGTGCACCAGACGCCAGCTCGTCGCCAGCATTGCTCGAAGACTGCCAACTATCGAGAAGGCTGTGATCAGCAACCCTCGGACCCTCGCAGCAGGAGATTGCCAAAGGGAGGAAACCGCGGGGTGATGAGTGAGTGAGGAGAGTGGGAGAAGCCAAGCACACCTATTCATACTCGTAACCGATCAAGAGGGCGATAGCCATGGCTGGGGAGCTGCGTGCAGGGCAAGATTACGGTCAAGCGTAGACACGAAGGAGGCGAGCCGACCAGACGATACGATAGGTGGTGGAGAGAAAGTCAAAGGGCTGAAGGGCCACAGGAGAATTCTATTCTTTGCAACAAGTTAGTCTCCAGGCCAAACGCGGGCCCCAGTGGCAGGGATTCGTCGACCGGTCCAGTTTGCGGCCGTCATCGTGGGTTTGGGATCCACAGAGAAGGGAGGGGGGAAAAGCAAGAAGATGAGATAAAGGACAAGAATAGAACATCAGGAGACGCATGGGTCCAGGGACAAGCATGAATGTGACGAGAGATGCAGCTGAGGCGGGTTGAATCACAGCCGGCGCGATCACTGGCGCTTACCCTCGCGCCCTCACAACCACTCACAGGCAGAGAGAAAGTGCCAAGGGTCTGTTCTTTGGGTCAATTCCAACTCCTCGTCCGACCCCAAGTGCTACAAGGAAATACAATTTAGGAATGATTAGGTGTAGTCAGTGTCAGAAGATTCTATTTTAATCTCAAATCACAAGCTTTTGACTAATGCACTCTTAAGAAATCTAGATGAATCTGACATTTGACAGCCCTCGCATCTTGCTCAGCTGCTACGCTAGTTTGCGTATCCTAGAAGTCACTGAACGCTATATTAGCATTTGATCATGTCTCTCATTCGAGATGCAGAAACAAGAAAAAGAAAAAAGTAACAAGTCTTCTCCATTTCAGATAAATGCCCTGTCACAGGCGGTGGTCATCAAGGTATTTCTTTATGTTGACCGTCGTGATAAATAAAGAATAAATCATCATTGGAAAGGAGGTGCTAAAAGACAAAAGGGGATCGAGTTCGGCTTACATTCATCTTGGGGAAGGTTGGAGCTCGAACTCAGTCAACATCAAGACCAAGTCAAGCTCCTACCTCAGGACCAAAGACTGAGGTCACGGCTACACGGATACCTGCTCAGTTTATTAGTCCTGAGCGTGGTACGTGAATGAGATGATCATGAAGCACGGCGACGAGTCAGTCATGACAGGTGTCGTCTCGGCCAGCAAAGCAGGCTTGGACATATGCTTGTCTTTGTTTTATGTCGTATCATCATGCAAGGAAGCCAGGCAAAGGGAAGAGGCAGTGTGACATACTTAAACCTCTTTCACCCAGGCAGGGCTAACCCAGGCACACTGGAATTGACAATATCTATCAAGTTGCGAGTCAGCCACGTCCAGTAGAGATTCGAGATGCAAAGATTCTCGCAACAACCATATCAGAAATGCATGAATGGTTAAAAAAAAGATGTTGTCTGCATGGATAACTCCAATAAGACTCGTCATCTAAGGGAATCATCATTGTGTTGGGGAAGGAACGGACAAAAACCAGGATATAATTACCTTTTGATATTTGATAGCAGGTGTTACCATGTGTGGCCTGTGATTACTTTTCAAGATGATCAGCCTCAGGCTATACATCAACGCTGACACGATGTGTGCTTTGAGCGAGTATCTCAGTGGGCGAGGTTTTCTAGGCCTGCCACAAAAAGGGCATATCCATCATGACCGGACGCTATGTCTTAACGCCGTCGGAGCCCAGTGCCGTTTCATCTTCGAAAGTCGCATCTGAAGAGGCAAGGAAAACGTGGATGGCTTACCCTCTTGGCTGTATTCGCAAGCATTGCCTGTGAAATAAAAACCTGTGAAAATCTTTTGAACCGTTAGCCAATGCTAAGTAGATTCATGAGGCTTGACAAGCAAAGAGTAGTGTAAATTGAATCAGATTTAGCCATTTGATTTCGTCCAGGACCCGAAGGCCTCAGTCGGTAATTTCCAGCGTATTTAAACGTTTAGAGCATCATATGAATAGTGGAATGAGGGGCAGTGCCAGGAATGGGGGAAATACACATACCATTAGTGAATGATGTTACGAGCGAGTCGTGGTCGAAGTGAAGCTAAAATGTAAGTGTTCTGTAGACTGATTAGCACCATGCCAGCAGCTCGACTGTGGTCAAGAGACAAGATCAAGTCCTTCGCAAATGCATCAGACTGACGTGCAAACAAGTGAGTTTTCATTCCCCGGATGGGTCAAAGACTCTAGTTTGAAATGTGGTTGTAGGTATCATCATAGAAGGATGATGGGAGAATGGGGATGAGGGGTGATCTCGATGCTGGAGTAGCACTTACCAAAAAAGAATCCTGTTCAGCGAAGAACCAGATGTGTCAGTTCCAAATGTGCATGGTGAGCAAATAGTTCTACAAGCTGTGTCATATCTGAAGCCACGATCATAATAGGCAGACAGACATTGCAACAGAGAATGTTGTTGTGATGGGAGAAAAAGCCACAAAGAAAAGCGAGTTGAACTTTTTTAAAGCTCTCCCGCCCGGAGCCAATTTTTACCGAGGAGTTAGCCTGCCTGCATGCGGTTAGTCGGCGTAAGCGAGATGCGCGTCGGCTGCTTAGGTCAGCCTCGACCATTCTGCCGGTGCAATACTCATAATCGGCAGGCGGAACGTGGAGCGGTCAGGCCTGGACTCGAGGAAGCTGAGGATCCTGGCAGGGAAAGATAGCCGAGACTCTCTCTCTCTCTCTCTCAGTCTTCCAGTCGGGTCTCGACTCTTTTCTTTCTTTCTTTCTTTGAATAGTTCGGAATAGTTCGATGCGGGCTGATCAATCTCCGCGTGTCTGCTGACCTGCCCAAACCCACTTCAATGCTCTCCTCAAACGCGAGGATACGAGTATTTTTCCTTCCACCTATTGATGTTGTTTTGTTCCTTGATGTCTGGATTATGACTGATGATTTGACTAGTTTGGGTCGAACCATTGCCGGTCGACCGAACTGTTGTTCCTTTTGAGTGCTGGAAACAACAATCGAGAGTCAATTGCGGTGGCAAGAATGTCCTTAACAGTAGTTAGTAAACAATAGCGAAGCTCAACATACACTGATCAATTGTAGAGCTTCACAGTCTGGACTCTCAGCTGGCCCAGCTGGCTATACATACTCTCTCGGTGACGCGGGGAAAGTCGGGGGTTTGTTGGTGCTTACTTGCGCTTACTTGCTTAGCCCTTCGGGCAGCCGGACAGGGACTGAAGGGAAAACTCGGGCTGCGACCGAAAGCGGAGAAGAGACGGGGAAATGACGAAAACTATCCCCATTTCAGTCATTTCAGTCATTGCGTCAATTGATAGTCTTTTCCCATCCGGTTTGTTCAAGTGACGTTAGCCAGAACCACTCCTTCCTTCCTCCCCGGCAAAAGATTGCTCCTTTTAAAGTCCGGCCAATGTTCCTCTTCTCAACTCCTTCACATACTCTTCTTATTTTCTAAAAAAACACTTGCTTGGATCAATTCCTCTCTCTCTGTCTTCTCTCGCCTCGCCTCGAAACCCCACTTCCATACATATACAGTACATATTCCCCCAAATCACCCCTCCTTCGGCACCACCCCTCTCCCCCAATCCTTAGTCCTTCAAACGACTATCTCCGTATCTTCCTGCTTTCTCCGTTGAACCGAGGTTGCAGTTTACTTAAAATCAATCTCAATTCCCACTTCGCCGGAATCGGAAGTTTATAGTTGCGCAGCTCTCTCTCGCTCTACTACCTTTCTCAACTCACTCCCCCACATACACACGCACATCTACACATCATGGCTTCTGGTGCTCCCCCTGTTGGACAGGAAAACATCAACACCGACATCGTCACCCTCACCCGATGGCTCACTGAAGAGCAGGCCAAGGTCCCCGAGGCCACCGGTGACTTCACGTGAGTTTTGTCCCCCCCCCCCCCCGGCTTCCTTCCCCTCTTCCCCTCCCGGCATGTGCGCGCGCGCATAACTCCCAGCAACCTTGCGAACCCAAACACTGAATACACCAAACTCGTACAGACTTCTCTGCCACGCTCTGCAATTTGCCTTCAAGTCGATTGCCTACTACATCCGTCGCGCCTCGCTGATCAACCTGACGGGGCTGGCGGGCTCGTCCAACACGACGGGCGACGATCAGAAGAAGCTTGACGTCATCGGCAATGACATCTTCATCGCGGCGATGAAGGGGTCGGGCAAGTGCCGCATCCTGGTCTCCGAGGAAGAGGAGGAGACGATCATCTTCGACGAGCACCCGGACGCGCGCTACGCAGTGGTGTGCGACCCGATCGATGGCTCCTCCAACCTGGACGCAGGCGTCTCGGTGGGCACCATCTTCGGCATCTTCCGCCTGCCCGACGAGGTGCTGGGCGCCGGCAAGCAGGTGACGGCCAAGGACCTGCTGCGCGCCGGCACGGAGATGGTCGCCTCCGGGTTCACCATGTACGGCGCCTCGGCCCAGCTGGTCATCACCATGCGCAACGGCACTGTCAACGGCTTCACCATGGAGAACTCCCTGGGCGAGTTCATCCTCACCCACCCGGACATGCAGCTGCCCGCCAAGCGCGCCATCTACTCGGTCAACGAGGGCAACAGCATGTACTGGGACGACTGGTGCAACGCCTACTTCCACTCCCTCAAGTTCCCCGGCGAGGGCCAGAAGCCCTACAGCGCCCGCTACATCGGCTCCATGGTCGCCGACGCCTACCGCACCCTCCTCTACGGCGGCGTCTTCGCCTACCCCGCCGACAAGAAGAGCCCCAAGGGCAAGCTCCGCATCCTCTACGAGTGCGCCCCCATGGCCATGCTCTTCGAGAACGCCGGCGGTCTCGCCGTCAACTCCCGCATGGAGCGTCTCCTCGAGGTCGTCCCCGAGCACATCCACGACCGCAGCGGTGTCTTCCTCGGCTCCAAGGACGAGGTCCAGAAGATCATCGACACCTACAACCAGCACAAGAAATAAATTCTTGATTAAGCAAAAAAGGAAAAATAAATACCCCCCTACTGCAATCAAATGGGTACGGTGCTCCGGGGCTGGCCAGGGAGTTCTTCTTCAGCATGTCACGAGTTACGTTGTAATTAACGATACGCTCTAAAAACAAGTGAAATTCAAGAAAAACATTTCAAAATATCCAGCGTCCTTTCAGTTTACTGTAGCTATCTTCCACCCTGCTATCTTAATCTAGGAAGTGGATAAGTGGTAAGCTTGTACCTAGTATAGTAGTCGTTGTCACCTTTTGGAGCATTTCCTTCGACCTCCGCCGTAATATATTTCCACCAATGAGAAACTACTTGTTTCGATCGGCCCTCTCAGCCAGCCCTCCCCTCTCTTCCTTAAATTGGTCTCACTTCCCAATCATGACCAGGCGTGTACGTCCCAGGGAATCAGCAATCTTTGTTCCCTTGGACATCGGCTCAATCCTGATTTTTGGTTTTGAAAAGAGAGCTCGACAGCAGTGGGGGATGATGTCATCTATCCCACTCTCTACTACCCACCCGTTCATCCGCCATCCAGAAAGGCAGAAGTTGATGTAGGGAGTACACTGTCTAAGGGAGCAATAATTCCTACGATATGATTGCAAGTAACGTATCGTATGCTCTAGTTACTAACCCGAGCGAGTAAACGGTCTAATCCAAGACAAGACGCTAGCTAGGAACAGAGGACATACACGGGAAAAACGAAAGGAATGTACAGTACAATCTGCGACTGTGATCAACAGATACAGACGACCACCCGACCAAAAGTAAAAAAACAAAACTAATCCACCGGATCCTCCTCGAGGAGGGTCTTGAAGCTGAACGGGCTGAACGGCAAGCCTTCGCCCATGAAATGCTTGCTCATGGCTTCGACCCAGTGCAGACGGAGCGAGTGCAGCATGGCACTGGTGCCTTCCATGACACACAGAATCGCGATGGTCAAGGTGAACCAGAGGTAGAAGGTGACCACGATCATGAGGACGCGCATGGTGCCGGACTCCTGCTTGAAGGCGCCGCCGATGGTCATGTCCCACAGCACGATGGACAGCTGCTGGTGGGCCAGGGAGAGCGCCCACAGACGCAGGTACGACGCGGTGTGGGAGATACAGTTCAGGCAGAACTCGATCGTATGGATCACCTGGTGGATCATGATCTCGGAGAAGTCGAACTCCTCGTGCTCCTCGTCGCCGATATCCTGGGCGATCATCGCCACTCCCTCGCCGTCGCTGGCCAGGCTGTCGCGGCCTCCGGGGGCGCGGCCATCCAGGTCACCGTCATCTTCCAGTGCGCTAACACGAGACTGCTCGCCGAGACCCCGGTATCCGAGAGCCCGAGCACGGTTGTGCTCCCAGCGGAGGTAGAATGGCTTAAAGAAAAGCATGATGGGCACCTGAATGACTGCGAGGAGCAGAAGAACGACCTGAACACCAGCTTGGCCAGGATACAGTTGCTCCTCGACAGTTCCAGGGCTGAGGAACATGAAGATGAGCATGTTCAAGAGACCCGGAGGGGACTGTCCACGAGCGTCCCAGTCCACAGACCACTTGTAGAGGATGGTGAGGACGAGGTAACCGAAGATAGACTGGAAGAAGATCATTCCCGGGATGAAGTTACCAAAAACATCGACCTTAGACTTGAAGTGACGCGCATTGACATATTGCAGGCATAGAGCGTAAGTCATCTGCCGAGAGTTAGGATAAAAGTCGTTATCAGATGGATCAAAGGACAAGTACTTACATGGGACCAACCGAGAACGATACTCATCTTCATCTTCAAGCTGTTGGTGAAAAGCAGGGAATTCTCCGCGCCGTGCCAGTTCCAGTCGAGACCGAATGGATAGCGATCGCTGCCCTTCAGCGCCGCGTTCACAGTCTGTCCTTGCTGGATGTCCTCAGGCCACTTCCAAGCACTGGAGAAGATAGTGAATGACTTGGAGAAGATGTCGTTGTAAATCAGACCCGTGTACATGGAGAAGATACCCATCATCAACATGATGTAACGGCCGTAGAAAGCCATGTACGTCAATTCATCCAACTTCGTCTTCTGCAACTTGCGTTCCCAGAAGATCATCGCAGAGGCCGCCAAGAACATCAGTGTACCATGACCGAAGTCACCGAACATGACTGCGAACAGGAAGGGGAACGTAACGACAGTGTAAAGACCGGGGTTGACTTCGGAGTACTTGGGAATACCGTAGGCATTGACAATAGTCTGGAAGGCCTCGGTGAACTTGTTCGTGCGCATGTAGGTTGGGGGCGTCTTGTTGGTTCGGATTTGGTTGACAATAGTGGGCACGCTCAATCCAGCACGGTCGTTGACATCCTGCAAGGTCGACTTGATCAAGGCCAATGAATTGGTCGGACACCAAGCCTCGGCAATGAGGGTCTTGCGAGCTTGATCGTAAGAGAACTTGTTAAGAGTATCATAAACTGCCTTCTCCTTCTTGACAATGATCATCCAAGCTGCGAGCGAGCGAGCGATCTGTGTAAGCTCCGCGTCGAGCGTGTTCTTCGTGTTGCGGAGGACGTTCCCAACGTCACTCAAGCGGGTGTTGACCTCGTGGATTTGGTCGCGTCTGAGTTCGCTGTTCTCATCGACATTGTACAACGAAGCGCCGAGAGACTCGGAAATCTTTCTGATCTTGGCGATGATACTCTTTCCATGGGCGAAGATGACGAACACGTTCTTGTGAGACTCCTCGTTGGTCGAGGGGTCGATGATGGCCTCGGGGATCTCAGACTGGTTCATATAGAGGTTACCACGCAGCGTACGCCACAAGATTCGCTCAAAGGCGCCAATCCGATCCCGGGGAATCACACCCGCCACGAAGCCGATATTCATCTCCAGGAAGGACTGTTGGCCCTGCGCATCGCCGTTGGTACCTTGGTGTTCGACGTCACGAAGTAGTGGGGCCTCGTCATTGTCGAAAGACTGGCGAATCTCTTCGGTGTGGCTGTGGGCGCGATCAAAGAAACCACCGGCCTCCCTCAGAACCCAACGCCACTCTGTGAGTTCCACCTCACGCTTCTTCAAGGTCTCGTAGCTGTCGTTCAAAGAGGCAATCCGCTGTTCGAGACTTTCGCTCCGTTCTGCCAGTTCATCGATCTCCGAAGCCAAGGGCGCTGCCAATGTATCCGAGAATTCAGAGGAGGACCTCATGGGGATGCTCGCCTTGTCCATCTGACTGTGGAAATAGCCTGGCACGAGAAACAAGTTAGTGTACCGCCTCAGCTTCCCGTTCTTGACTTCATTGTGTCACATACGCAGCTGTCTCTCCACATTGTCCAATCGGCGGATTTCCTTTGTGAAGGTACGTTGGAAGGCATTGGTGTCGGGGTTGAGCTAGCGGCAGCCAGCCGGTCAGTCGAGTGACATCCGTAAATGAGAGATATTGATGAGACTTACATCTCTGAATTCAACCTGACCAAGTTCACCCAGAGCACTGACAACCTCTCTACCGATTTCATTGGCAATGTAAAGCTGGGTCAGGCTCATGTCCGAAGACCGGAAGAAGGTGTCCCTTGGAGCCATGGTGACGGGGGAAGCTGCCTGCAGCAGTACCTATCCACAGCAAGGACTAAGTGCGCAGTGGCGCTGTTATCAGAGAATGTATAGAATAGAGTAACGATAGAAGCTTTCGTATGATAACGAAACAGCTTTGAGCTAATGGAAAGAGCCCCGACGCCTGAGTTCGGTAGAAGCTCGATGATGCACTTGAGATCAAGCCCGGTTCGGAGAGCCGCGTGGCTGCTTCATGTCACATGACATGGAAGCCACCACTGTCAATTACTAAGATCTGACTAATCGAATAAGGTCTGTTATTACTGTGAGTACACTTAAAGGAGTTCGGACATGCGATGGAAAAGTAGTGCACCACGAGTCATCGATAATATTAGTGATTATTTAACCCAACTCAATGCCCATGCGATCCTCAAACAGAAGCGAATGTCTACTGTTACAACTACCAAAGAAAACGATGAAGTCATCAACCGAGCGTCGCAAAACAACCCTGTCAATTTGTCGTATATTCGTTCATTCACGCTTGGTGCGACAGCTGCATCATGCAAAGTAACTCTTCCAGAGCACACCAGAAAGATCCTCGAGCTGGTCCGACGTGAAGGCCTGTTGTGGCGATGTTAGCGAGAGTGACCTTACGGGAGGGCTTGGCGATAGCTTACCTTCGCGTCAATGTGCCACGTATCTTGTCTGGTCTTCTTAAACTCACTGATAATAGACTTGACACTCGACCCGACAATGCCAGGGTCGCTAGCTGCTCGGACGCTCAGTGTGGTTAGAGCATCAGGCATCCACCTGGGCGGTGGACTGCTGTAGGGGAACGCTTGAATGAGCGCCCCAAGTCCCAGGACTGCACCGTGTCTAGAGATGATGAGTCGGGTGTGCTCTGGGGTCGGAGTACCAGCTCCAGAGGAGACTGGCGTTGAGATACCCGAGCGGAGTGCCTTGGGCTTCTTAGGAAGAGGGTTCTCAACCAAGACCTTAGTAAATCGCTTCTTTAGTCTGGCAACCATCTCTTCCCGGAGCAAAATAGGAGAGCAACGGATCATTCCAGACAGGGTGGCAGATGCTCCCACTCTCACCTCATGCTGCGGGTCTTCGAGCATGCTAGCCACGCACTCAAAAAGCTTGTCACGATCGCCCGCAGACAGTAAGAACAGACGACGGAAGTATATGATCTGAATGTTGATCATGACACGCAGACGTTGGTGCCATGAAGGAGATGTCTGCCCGATGTGGATGAGGGTTTTGATAAACTCCGAGTTATGCTCAGCGGGGTATGGAATGTTAGGCAGGTGACGGAAGACGTGGTAGGCCAGGGATTGGAGCTCTGGGTCTTCCTTGACATCCATCATGTGTAGAAGCTGCCCCGTGAACAGATCAGGGAAGAACGACACCAATTGTGTACATTCGTGGGACGAAAGGGTGGAATCAAGCCACAGCAAAACGGTCTTGCATCCAGAAGTATAGGACGAAGGCGTTTGTTGGCCGGGTGTGCGGGCTTGCCGCCATGTCTCAATACGGCTGAAGACTTCACGAATCATCTTGGTAAAATCTTCGGTGGGAAGATAAGGATATGTACCCACGGAAGACGCGGACTTCTGCGCATCGAGAAGGCGTTTCAGGTCAGCGTAAGATTCATGATACCTGGTGCGGAAGATAGTTGCGAGGGTCTGCCCCATGGCTTCACGAACTCCCTTGTAAGGATGATCAAGATGTCCAAGGAAATCCTCAACAATCGGCTTCTCCATTTGGAAATGCCAACCTGCGTCAATGATTGACTGATGTAAAAGATTGATTTTCGAGCTCTCCTTGAATGCTGCATTGGTGCTCATGTCCAGCCGGAAACTTGCCAGCCAGTCGACGAGAGGCCAAGCTCTGCGTGGGTCTCGGCACTGTAGGATCATATGCAAGAAGGTTGTCCAGTACCCAGAGTTTTCGGGAGTCAGGCCATCAGTGAAGATTTTCTGCACAATGGGAAAGGCATATTCCCAGACCAAAGTCCGCTTCTCCACGCTGGTATCGGCCACAGAGCTCACCAAAGCCCCGAGAATCTCTGCAGTAGCGCGATGTTGGTGTTTGTCACTGCCGTCCTCAAAGACAGCTTCGATTTCTTCCTGGATATCTTTGAACGTAGCTGCTGTAAGCTCGTCACGGAGCATCAGCTCGAAGGCGTAGAGAAGCATCATTGCGCAGGGCATGCGGAACTTGTCAGCCGAAGGGTCCCGGGGTTCCTGCTTCAGATACATGAAGAACTTGGAGAACCAGGCTCTGTCGAAAAGTTTACCCATATGCGCCCGAACCTTCCACTCGACTTCGTCATATTCGATATCACGTTTCACATTCGACTTGTACGCCGGCATACTGTCTGCCCAAACAAGCCAACCAGGGAAATCATGATCGACGTAGTACTCCGCTTCTGGGTTAGCAAAGCTCGCCAAGTATTCTTTCGTCCAATTTGGATCGTCGCGCTTGGTTGCGACTTTGAGTTTCGAGGGGAAATGCTGGTGGCCAAGTATGTAATTTTTGTAATCGTGGCTGCAGATTGCCCTCACGTCTATCATCGTGAATAACGCGATGAGAGCCTGTGAGTACATGCCGCGCAGTCCCGGGTGGTCATCAATCGAGCCTTGGGTCACGAGCTCAACCAGGTTTTCACTTGCAACGTAGTCGAACCTAAGCCCCATAGTGATCACGATTGTGGCTGCTCGACTTGCGACTTTCCAATGAGATACCCTAGCAAGATTGACCAATTCCTCCGCCAAAGCTGCCTTCTTCTTCTCGATAAGGACGCGTTTCTTGTTGATAGCATCGCGCTTCTGATCAATCTCACCCTGGACGTTTTGACCCGGTGCAATCGTCTCGATGATGTCTCGATCGAGAACGGCCATTCTTTCCATGGCACGCCCGTATTCCATGATTTGATAGACGGCACTTGAACAGATTCTCTGCACAGATGGTTTGTCTACAGCGCTCGCGTCGATGAATGTTCGAATAAGAACGGGGGCGTACTTCCAGTGGCGCCCAACAGTTTTCGCGACACTCCCCAATAATAGGGAAAATAAGGCACCCTTGATACGAGCATGATCATTCTCCCGAATACCCTTTTGGAGAGCCTTCAAGAGAGGGGGAATCACTAGCAGACGGGATCCCCAGACAGCCTTGAGAGCCGACTCTCCTGCGCTTTGAGCGTTGCGTCGTGTTTCGGTATACAGAGATACGCAGGACTCGGCAATATCTAAAAGTAGGATCTCATCAAGCTTGGAACGGCGACGCGGGGCTGCGTTATGCCGAAGTCGTTGCAGATGATACACATTCGCCCTTCGTACGAGCAAAGGACGGGGATATTCCTTTCGCAGACCACTCATCTTATAAGGATGGATGTCGGCCGCAAGAAGTCGAGTGACTCTGTCTAGGACATGTGCAGAACGTTCAATGCCAACGTCAACAAACCAAGAGCGGTAAGCCGAGTAAAGAGCTGCGAAGCATGGAACATCGTCCTCTTGCTTGTCGGACAGGAATCTGTGCACGTCGTGCAAGACCCACCCTGCCCTTTCTCTAATGTCATGAATGGCTGTGTACAGCTTATCATTCTCAGTCAAAGGATACCCAGTAGGGTAGGTGAAAGTATCCCTGACTGCGGAATCCTCAGAGCTATCGAGAGCCGAGTCAGGATCCTCATCATCGCTTGGAGCTTCTTTTGAGTCCGCCATCTGCACATCAGTCGACCCGTCGGAAAGACCAGCCGATGTAGTTGTAGATGCAGCATTAGGGTCGAGAAGCACAGAGATACCGGAAAGGATGAGACGTAACAGCACCAGGTTCCGAGTCACCTCATCCGACCAGTCTTTACCGCTCCCATCACGCTTCACGCTGGAGGTCTCATCGGTCAGTGCTTTTAGCTGCTTCAGAGCAGACTCTGCCTGATTCTGGAAGAGTTCCACGGCAAACTCAAGTTCCTCGCGTTTCGGCACGTGCCATTTTACACTCAGTTTACAAGGATCTTGCTGATAGCCCCAGTGTTCGGGCTGTATGCCTTGAGCGACAACGTCAGGCTCGTACAGAGAGTAGTCCGATGTATATGTACCCGTTAGGTTGAGAAGAAGATGGTGTATGAAGTTGGAGATATGTACTGTGGGTATTCCCCGACATTTTTGCTGCATATAGACGGCTATATCGAAGAGCTCTTTCTTGTGAGCCAGTACGGCATCTCCGACATGAACGACGCACATGCTGAGCATGCTAACGTTCCACACCAGGCCACGGTCTCGAGGTAGGACATCTGTTCCTGTCGTTCTGGTCGACCCCGCACCATTGTCGTCAATCTCGGTACGAATGGCCTGCGTCAATACGGGGATGAAGCGCTTCAAGGCCTTTGCAGGGTTCACTTTGCAGACTGAGTTACAGATGAAGGCCATTGCATCGCGAGCTTGATGAATCACATGGTTGGAGACGAAATCGACAACCTTGGACAAGGCGATATCATAGTATTCGGGGGATAGAGACGACAGCAGTGGCATGAAGGTGGCTGGCAGGGTGTTCACAATGTTCTCTTCAGGAGAGCCGTTCCGAACTCTACTCACGTCAGGCAGGTTCTCCAGAAGTGTGAAGACACGACCCAAGAACGAAACAATGAAGTCGCCGAAGCCGCAGGTAGACGAGCGAAGAATCATCTCTTCAGTCTCATCGTCCAACTCGGTATCATAGTTCAATTTGATGTCAACACCCTCCTCCTCCATGCGTTCCATCTCGCCGGTGATCCATTGCATTGCAAGCATGTTACAATTCACATCCTCTCTCCCTTGGGTCAAGTCGGCCATGGGTATATTGTAACAAGCAGCCTGAATGAATGACAAGGAGTGCAAGGACTTCTCCAGATCATTGGCGTCAATTCCTGGTAGTGCGAGCCCCAGAAGGGTAGTCATATGGCAGCGGTAGCCCTTGGTTCTGGAGATGATGCGCGATAGAACTTGCAGAGCACGGAGAGAGGAGGTGGTCCGGTGAACTTCCACAAGTCCTTGCAGCGACGGGTAAATGCGCTGCAGAGCCCCGGGAAGGATGAGGTGGGGTTCTAGGAAGGCCAGGTTCTGCAGCGTAGACAAAGAGAAGCTCATGGCCGTGCCACTTTTGGCATAAATGCCCATGAATATCACGTCGCGCAGGCACAGCACGAAGCGGCGTTTGAGAGGCTCAGTCAACCTGCGCTCCGGTGGGACCTCCATCTCGCCAGTTTGCTCGCGGTTCCAACGCATCACAAAGAAATCTGCCAGGTAGTACACCAACTGCGACAAGGTCTTTGTCCAGCCGCCAGAGTTAGACGGATGGAAGAAAGTCTCTACAGCCTGAACAAGGCCTTCGAGCTGGGTCAGGATCGACTCCTGAGCATCGAGGCATGCTGGTGACAGCGACATCACAATCCACCTAGCAATGTGATGTGCGACCGGATGCTTTCGTGTATCACGGTCAAGCATGATACCCAACCCGGAAGAAATATCAACAAGAGCACTATAGGGAGAGGTTGACTGTCCCACCGGGATCTCTAGTAGTCGCAAAATAGCGGTGAAAATGAGCGAGGATTGATCCGGTGTAAAAATGCCGTGCTCCGAGAAGGGTATATGGCTGGCTGGTAGGGAATCCCGAGCAAGGCGAGAAAGGTAGTCCAAGAAAGTAATATCGAACGTTTTCGACCGACTAACCAGCGACCATAAATGGAAGTAGGTTGGCATATAGTGCTGAGGAAGCAGATCCTCTCTTGACTCGGGCGGGGGAGACGTAGGCAACATCAGGTTGATCAAGCCGACGACAACGAAGGCACCTTCTGAGAAGGAAGTCGTATAGTGAGGGAGGAACTCTTCGAGCATCGCCGGCAGTTCACATGGATCAATGTAAAGCTGAACGAAAGCACAGAGCTTGGTCAAAGTCTTGATGTTCCGTTTCAGATTCGATGAATGCACCAAGCCCGACTCGGTCGGCAGAACAAAGGATTTCAGCTCTCTATACAAAGGCTTCCAGTCCAACGTTAGATCCTTGACGGGTCTCAGGTAGTGCTTGCGCCTGCGAATGTCATTAGTGATGCGTGTGTGAAAGCCTTGGAACAAGGGTGCATACTTGGTAAGCAGCATGAACATGCTCGCAAATCGTTCCGCAACATTGGGATCAATTCCCGGGGCGAGGGAGAGTTCATAGTACAGTTTCACAAGATTGACCCGTTGCGTCCGAGTAGGGTCGAACTTTAGTGACAGCCACCCTCTGAGCTCTCTTGTCCAGTGCACCGCGCCGGGACTGAAATCTCCAGCTTCCACTGCTATGTACAGTTGTCGGAGGATCTCGCGAAAGTTTTTATCCCGCTCTGGTTCGTCCTCGAGCGAATATGGTAGATACTTGAAGTAAGGGTATGTACGTGGGCGGACTCGCGCCTTAGGCTCACCGTCCCCATTCATGACCGCAGGCTCACCTCCTGGAGAGGTGGCTCGAGACAGGTGATGTGTATTGTGAAAGTTTTCGGATGTCAGGATGGGCTTAGAGCCTGAGTGGTCCATTGCTGTATAGAATATCGAGCGTTTATGTTCTCGTAGAGGATAATGAGGATAACGAGGATGGTGATGGTTCAGATGAGGTCGGGTTCTAGGGATTCGAGCTTGTTAGCTAGGCTTGATCGTAAACTTCAACCACGGAGAAGTTGAAGAGAGATTGAAGATTCGCACATTACACATGGAGGTCGCGATTTAATGCTCAGGTGCAAGAATCGATGCCCAAACAACGACCTGCTGTCGGTTTGTTTCGCATGTGCGTTTTAGGTGTGCTCCGCTAGTAAGGCGATTGGAAACCACGAGCTCCAGAATCGAAACAAAGAACGAGCTTAAAATGTACAGGATGTTAAGGGAGAAGACTCTGAAGCCCAATGATTGTGAGCACGAGCTTTGTCTGTGAGCGAGGAGCTTCGAATCCAAGGATGGATAAAAGATGGTAATAGTGTGGGTTGTGTAGGATATCTTGAAGCTCACGCGTAGCAGACCGAAGTTGGAGGTATCATTGAGTCGGGTCTGGGTCAGTTTTGTCAGATCGGTGATGACATAATTCCACATAACGTAACGGCCGGCAGCCTAACGATGGGTCCGACTCCAGAGCGACCTACCACCAAATAGAACCCCAATTAAGACTCCGTGCACCACCGCTCAGCTAGGATCGGTGGGCTAAAGCAAAAGGTTAAATGAAAGGTGAGAAAAAAAGGCGGGGGATTTGGGGTGGCAATTTAACCAGTAGTAATGCTGTTGTCAGACAGGCATCCTTCCCTGCCCAAAGGATTTTCCCTCAACTCCATCACGTTTACAGAATACATTATTTATACAGTGCTAAAATCTTTTCCTTGATTTTCTTCTTATTCTTGTGTTCTTCTCATTTGACAATGATTCGTATACAAAGTTTGACAGCTTTATATGATCGGCCGCGGAATTAGAAAATGCATTTATTTAGAATGTGGTGGCTTGGAAGCGTTCTTCTTAGCTTGGATCGCTACCTCAGGCTGGTGGTAAAAATGATCCAAATAATGTGGCCTGCACCAAAGCATATGCCACCATGCCCTGCACCGCACTTGTGAACGTACGGCTGTGTTGAATTGAAGGAGGGATTTGGCCCCAATTCCCAGAAACCAAGTACGCAAGGTACCAATACCACAGTGGGTAACCGGAAGCTATGCGATTGATGATCTGGACGTGATAGCTGGTGAGGGCCAGTAAAGCCAAGATTCCCTGAGGCGCAGCCAGTCGTAGGAGCAATGAGGCGGTGGTAGCTGACGATGAAGCGTGATCAATCCCACTGAGAGCCCTTGGATAAATAAAAGGGACAGCCATGTCAAGTGCCCAGAAAGACGAGCGAAAGAGTATAGCCAGCATGGGCATCGCTAGAACAAATAGTGGAAGGTTCGAGAGACTCCAATACTGAAGGAAACCCACATTCCTGTTCCTGTGATTAGTGTACGTGGTGCAGCTCAGAGCTAGGAAATCACATACCAATAATGGCTTTGCACCCAACCATATATACTCGGAACATACCATTGGCACCATGGCCGGGAATTAGGGTCATCCCCACAGTATGCTGTGTGAGCGATATACTGAGGGAGAATGAGCCCCAGAGCAATGATACAACCGCTCACGATCGCAACCAGCAGGTGCGCACAGGCGTTCAATGACAAACTCTGTGACACGACCCGTCGAAGCTGGAGGAAAGCGTCATAGGCGAACAATATCCCGCTTAAGATACCATTGCTGCGAACAGTCGTTGCTGCAGAGAACAGGACAGCGGACAAAAGCGTTTTGAAATCGCCGGACAGACGCTTGCCATTCTTGTTATCCAAGTAAGCGGAAGAGTAGAGATAGAAACCAGTTATGTTCAGGAACGAGAACAGTGACTCTCCATATGGAGCCGAAAGAAATGCTCCGGCGGGGCAGATTATATGTAAAGCGGAGGACAGCAGGCAGATGAGTCGTTGCGTGGTACTGTCGTTTCCAAACACATTAACGGACAGTCTATAGAGCGCAAGAACGGAGAGGTAGTGTGCGACGTGAGAGAGTAGGATCGCCTCAATCGCTATTATAACCCCTCCTCCCAAGCCGGTGAGGGTTTGCAGAACTACATCGGCAATTAGTGGCCACCAGTGGTTTGCTTAAAGAAAAGAAGCTTTTTTTACCGGAAGTCAGGTAAGCTAAGGCTCGAGTGTAGCCATAGCCAAATGCCCACTCTTGCTCGAAGACATACCCCTGCTGAGCTATATGCAAGAAGTAGATAGAGTCCCACCGGACGAACTTTCGTGGAACGGTGAGAAGTAGATCTTCAATGTCCTCTGATATGATATCAGAGCTGTTGGTATCGTGGTACTCATAAAGATGGCTTGTGGAGGTATCGTAGCCCAGTCCTGGGCACGAGACGATGACCAGGAATATCAGCACCTTCCATAGACAGAAAGCGATTGTCAAGCCTCTAATAGGACGGGCGGGATCCAGAATGCTGGGGCGATTCGCCGCTCGCGAGCCTGCGTTAGTTGATGAACTCATATTATCCGTAGGCATCAGCATATCCAAACTATGCATGCACCCCTTGGTCTTCCCTATCCACGCGATGTTCTATGTGCCTCTCTAGATGGCTGTCATTGTGGCCTCGATCGAGGATAACGCGATGAATCCTGTGTGATGGTCTAACGCAGGACTTCACACTACCTTCTAATCATGAGATGATGGCAAGTAACCGAGGTAAGTGGAGGTGGTAGGTAAGTATGTATTAGTTATGAAGAAGTGAACATGGAGGGATGATTAAAGACGCGTTGAGCCAAGCCGTGGCTAAACGGATCGGAAAGTTCGGCAAGCATAGCCGTGTCTTATTCAGCATATGGCGGTGCACAAATACGTAATGCCTTGCATCCTGATGGCGAGGGTGGCGTCCCTTTCCATCGCAGTGATATGAGTACGATCTAGTGTAGTAATTTAGTAGTTTACTGATACATAGTAGTACATACGTAGTACTGAGTAGTACCTCCAAGAAATAGACAAGCGGGGATGGGGTTTATGCCAATCTACTCGTCAGACTACAGTACATGGTGTGTACTAAGTATCTTATCCATTCATGATAATGATGATGTCAGAGGACAAGGTTCTCCGGATCGCGGAGAAAGTTTTTTGAAAGTGAGAACTCCCTCCTCCAATGGATCCTCTCCTCGGAGGCTCAGACAACTTGGAAGTCAGCCCTACCGGATCAACTGGGTCAACCCTCTCATCTGGGGTGTTCTGTTGTTCGGATCTCCGGTAACGCAAGCAGCACGTCAAGGGCATCCTCGATTGGGAAGGTCAACGGCCATACCTACCTAGGTACTCATCCAACATGAGTCAACCTGAATCATTACGTTGAAATTAAAGCAAGCATGTTTTGAAGGTCATTGGATGCAGAAACTTTTCCGTGCCAATGCCATAGGTTCTCATGACGAGGAGCTCAATGCATGATATACTCAGCCAGTATTCGATACACCACTTTGTAAATGTGCATGCACTACTGTACCTCTGTTTCAATTTCTGCTGGACATATCGCCCTTCTGCAACCTCTGTTCAAGATCCTCCGACCTGAGCTCAAGCCCCACTGTTTGATCACGCGGAATGCTTGTTGTACCGACCAGTGGCCACCTCAATCCATTGAAAAGGGATACGATGGGCCCATCTGTCGCCGTGAATTTTGGAGTGATACTCGAGGAGGTTGGCTCGGGTTGCCCCGTGGACTGACTGCTACAAGATAGCTGATCATCAGAAGCTATCTATCTATACTCACTCAGGTACTGGCCAGTCAATTGCTTGGACAGACCGACTTTCCGGCCAGATCCACGAGACTGCACAGTAAAATTTGCGCGAAATAAAGAAATTCGCCATCGAAGTTTCCGCTAGGAAGGAGACTAGACCCTCATTGTGGTTAAGTGCAACGCCAAGCACTGTGGCCCAGCCAAGAAAACGAACTCGGTCAGAGTCGGTTGGCAGTTGGCATTTGGCACTGTGGCAGGCGGGCAGCTAATTTTCTCCCACGAGTTTTCTCGAGTAGTCTAGTAGTTATGCGGGATTACAATGAGTCAGTTAAAATGACCAACTATCCAAACTTTGCAATCCTTCAGGTAATTAGTCAAATGTTATCCAGATTTGTCATAAGATATCAGTGGGGACACTCAGGAAGAGTTTTAAGAGTGAGTTACTCTAATTGTATGGTATCATCTAGGTGATTCCTGGCAATGATCTGTCAGCCGGGCTCATCGTCGAAACCGAGAAACAGTACGTTAAACAGGCAAATTCAGCCTTATGCTTCTAGGGCAGTCGAATTCTGACATAAACCATGGATAGTTGCGAGGCCGAGGCTCCGAAGCAGAAGACGGCAGGTCGGCGTTTCCGGCTTCCGTGACGGAGAAGGTCTTGCAAAATCCGTTCTTCCGCCCAGAGTCACGGACGACGGAAGTTGCTGCACCTCCTCCACCTCCGAACGCCAGCGGAGTTATTCAGTTGTTTAGTACCTAGTAGTTATTTGTCTGTACGTCCTGATCTACTTAGTTACTGTACAGTACTGTAGTCATCTGCTAGACTGCTAACTAACTGACAACTGACAACTGACAACTGACCACTGACTACTCTGTACTGTACATACCTTAAACCTCCCTGCCCCTCCTTGTGTCTTCGCCCCATGCATAACTCATTGTGCCCCATAGCTACCGGAGGAAGGGCTCCGTAACGGGCTGAAATGTTGAAAAATTGATACGAGCCGTCTACCAAGTTCAGAGGGATAGTGGTTAAGTGTGGGTGCCGAAGATCGCCGTCTAGTCTGGTCGCTTCACAGCTCCATAAATGCAGCAGTATGATTTGTTCCTTGAACCTAAAAATCATCCTGATAGATCGGGGAAAACTGAATAAATCCAGTCAACTGGATCCATGATTAATGATCATTACTTTGGCTCGTTGTTGGCCCATCATCAAATTTCTTTTTTCTTTTTTTTTCTCTCTTTTTTCCCCCCCTTCTCTGAGGTTCCCCCCTCATGAGACTTCTATGATACTTATATTAATTACCGAATGACACTGACCCTTTCCTTTAACCTCCGGTGCTTCATCCTGACTACTGACTGACCACTTCCTTCCACTATTGATCCACGATCTCCTTCGTCTGACATGCAGCAGTCATCCAGGTGGACAATTCTAGTGGGATCTCATTCTAACTATTAAGGCCGACCGTCCCTTGCCCGAGCAAACGAAAGGCTGAATTAGCAAAAAGGCTGAAGGCTGAAAAGCTTCCCCCCCCATCACTACGCAGCAGCAGCAGCAGCAGCACTACGCAGCACTACTACGTATACTTGACCATCCATCCTTACACCCGTATTTCTTCATTCTCCTCCCTCCTCTTCCTCCTTATACTTGTTACCCATACCCACTCTCTCGCCCACTCTCATCCTTTGCCTCCTTCGTCCCACGATCTATAGATTTCTCCACGTTTGTCCGACCTGAACTTTTCCGGGACTCTTCGTTTCTCCTCCTATTCTTTGATTCTCTCCCCTCTCTCATTTCTGACCTCACTCCTTTCCTTTCCTTTCCCCTTTCCCCACCCGATTTCACAGCCTCCGCCTCAGCCTCGCTTGCTACCTACCGAGCTGTTCATTGTCGTGCAGGCCACGGCCAACAATCATCACTCTCTTATCCTCATTCTCATTCTCATTCAGCTCTTTGCTGATGCACTTTCCTTTCTCCATTTCCTATCATCTCGCCATTTTCGATTTTGAATTGAACGAAGCTTCGACATTTAGCTCTTAACGAGAACAACCTATTGTCCGCGACCACCCAACTATAAGCGCGCTTCCACCTCTGTCGCCGTACTACTACTGGTCAATGGTAGTCCGGAGCACCGATAGGCGTGGTTGGAGCCCAGAAAAGAAATGCTATTCAACCTTGGATTGACCGCGGATGCAGCAGCAGCTCACGACAGCGACGTTCTTGGTCCCCAATCTGATCTCCAGACCTCGTCGCGCCATTCCTCGCCGCCTGTATCCTTCGCGACGCTACCAACCTGGGGTCTGGGAAGCTTGTACGGCCGGCGCAAAGTGACAGAAACAGAAAAGCCGCCGCTGCACGAACAACCACGTGCAATGTCGAGGCCACCTGCAGTAGACCAGATATTATTGTCGAGCGATGACGAGCATTCGACCGTCGGGCCGACTCTAGCTTCCTCGAGGATCGCTCGCTCATATTCGACCAGGAAACCATCGTCGCGACCTAAAACGTCATACCAACTAGCGCATCCCGCATCCCACGCACGTCACAGGCGACTGAAACTCCGACCCAAGCTCCTCTTACAGCTCCAACAGGTGTCACAAACCCCGCGTCCCTTACCCATTTTGGACGTCCTCCCGTCGAGTGTGTTTCTGCCTAGACTGGCCCGCAAATTCCCAACCATCTTTCGCGGCAAAAAAGGGCTTGGTCCCAACGACCTTATCGTCGTCACCGGCGATCGCTATGAACAGAGCCAAGGCGATTTTGCCGACAGGCATCTGAGCTCCGATGAAGAAAACGGAGAGCACCGTGAAGTTGTCGCAACGATATGCCAGCTGTTGACGGATGATGCACTATCGAAAGGCAAAGCGGAGATCTGCCTTAGTTATGGACCAGTTTGGGAGGCGACACCTCTGGCCAATGGCTCCTACGAGTTCGTGGCCCAGACCGACGAAGGTATCCAGGTCCTGCGATGGGTGCTGCGGGGAAGCAAGAACCGTCGTGTATCGGCACCCCCAGATTTTGGCCTGCAGGAAGACAGCAAGCGCTTCACATTCAGCGTGATCAACCCCAACACCCGCCGTCACCCTGTTCTCGCCACGATGACCCGGAACCATTTGGAGATATTCCACGAGTACTCAATACCGGCCACCTCGGGGATCGCTTCCCCTACTTCTGCCATGTCGGTGATCAGCGACCTCTCGGAGATGGACGAGCCATTGAGCGGAAGGATGCCTGTTGACGACGACCTACGCATGTTGATTATTGTTACTAGCTTCTGGGTGGCCTTCCGAGAGGGCTGGTCGCATACCTTCAGCTACAACGACGCCGCTTCGACGCTCAACCCCAGATCCCGCTGTCCGTCACGACAGAGCTCCCCGACAGCCGTTAGGGCTGAAACCGATCGGTCCTTGGAAGAAGAGGTCAGCAATCCGACAGGCCCCGCCGCCACGAACCGCAGACAACACCGCATGTCCACATCCAGCTGCATGTCATCACCCCCCAACACAATTTCCGACCAATCAACGCTCGGGCGTCTATCGAGACGTTCCAACTCAACCGGAGCAGCATTCATTGAGCGGACCAACCGACGTGCCTCTGGCACCCTCGGCCGCCTCAACCGCCATAGCACGCTTTCCAGCACTCGTGAGCCCGTCCATGACGCGGATACCAACGCTACGCCCACCCCGGCTCGACAAGATTCGAGCACACGCAGACGCTGGTCCCACCGGAGAAAGTCCGAGGCGCAGGTCTCGAAGCAAGCGCCAGACAAGGATATCGACCGGTCGCAAAGTACAAGAAACCCTCGCCCGCAGCCCCGACAACAACTATTACTACAGCCGGACCGAGCAAACGGGAATGCGTCTCCATCGAACACCAAATCCGTCGAACCGACTCCACCCAAGGGCAAACGTCGACATCGACTCAGCAGTCTATTCGACTTCATCATCCGCAAAAGTACCCATTCACATTGAAATACATCCGTCCCACGACAGAGAAACAGAAGCCTGGTGCTCCTGATATGACCTCATTGACCACACACCTCCACTCCCATCCCCTTGTCCCACCTGGTGTTGGCCATGTTAGCCAGAAAAACCCAGTACAGCGAGGCGCCATCTTCAAATCCCATACCTTTCACCTCCCTCTTGCAGAGGTTGAGCAATAACCCTATACCTCTTTTTCCTTGTTCTATGTCATAATATCATCGACCATTGCAGAATATTGTCTTCGTAACATAAGAGCCAGGAGCTGGAGCGTTACTGTCGATAACATTTATTTTTTATGGGACCAAGCTAACCTTGTTTATTGTTCTTGGTCCCTGTACGATTGTCTGATATCTTGATATCTTATTTGTGTGACGGATTTCCATCCGTTCAAACCCTATCTATCTCAGCTCACTTTAGCCTTGCCCTTGTGCGAATGAATACCACGATTATCAATGGCATATACTTATATCATATTCGTCCTGATTGCCTCACCTCCGGTAGTGATAGTCTCACGCGATGTACATGGCGACGTAATAATTTAAGGTTGAATTTATAGGATAGTATCATAGTCTAGTTCGGTGGGCTTGTGTCCCTCGCGCAGGAAGGTTGCAAAGTTGGAGCTTTCATTCAGGAATTATCTCTATTGACAGAACCAAAGCACTACACCAAATCTAGCGCGCCTCGAAATCACCGCTCCAAGCTCGACACTGCCCGAGGGACATACGGTTCTTCCAGATACTTGATCTCCTCGGCGGTCAACTGCACCTTGATGGCCGCAACGGCCTCGTCGATGCGCTCCTTGCTGCTGAGGCCCAGGATCGGGTTCTCCTTCGGGTGGCTCAGGGACCAGGCGATGGCGATCTGCGCCATGCTCACGCCCTTCTTCTGGGCGAGCTCCTCGACGCGGTCCACGATCGCCTTGTCGGCCTCCGTCTCGCGGCTGCGGATCAGCATCTTGAGGGCGCCGTCGGTCGACTCGCGCACCGTCGAGCGCGAGCCCCAGGGCCGCGCCAGCACGCCCCGCGCCATGGGCGACCAGGGGATCAGGCCCACGCCCGCGTCCTGACAGTAGGGGATCATCTCTCGCTCTTCCTCGCGAGCCAGCAGGTTGTGGAAGTTCTGCATGGAGATGAACTGATGCCAGCCGTTGCGGGCGGCGATGTTCTGCAGGGTCTGGAATTCCCAGGCGGCCATCTTGATGATAAAACGTTAGTATAAGGGTGTGTTAAGCATGGAGAAAATCATTGCACAGTGTGTTTGCTTGTTTTTATGGGCGTGCTTACCGTACTGGCACCGATATATCTCACTTTCCCACTCTCGACCACATCGTTGAGCGCCCGCATGATCTCCTCGCGGGGCGTGTCGCGATCCAGCCGGTGGATCTGCAGCACATCGATATAGGTGCCCAGTCTCTGGACACTGGCGTCCACAGCATCGAAAATGTGCTTGCGAGACAGACCTACGCGGTTGACGAATCCGGCGTCGTTCCGGCCGCAGGCGGAGATGGGAGGCATGCCCCCTTCCTCGTCCACGCCGAAAAAGCACTTGGTCATAATAACGACCCGGTCGCGCGGGATGTTGAATTGCTTCAGCGCCTTGCCGATGATCTCCTCCGAGCGACCGTGGGAATAGACGTCGGCCTGATCTGGCTGTCAGCTGGGTGATCGGAAATCCCATCAGAATGCGGAGGGTTTAGGGAAATACCGTATCCCAAGTGTTGATTCCGCACTTGTAGGCGTGCTCAATCAAGGGGAGGGCTTCCTCCTCATCCAGTACCCAGTCCTGCCATTGTCTGGTGCCGTAGGACATGGTACCCAGGATGATCTTGGAGATCTTGAGGCCGGAGTTGCCAAGACTGCATTGTTCATGTTATCAGCAGGGGAAATGTGCTTCAAATCAAGAGTCTACGGTGACGGTATACCGAACATATTCCATATCAGAAGCCATGATGTACTGTGGTTGAGCAGTTGGTTCTAGTAGATGGCGGTTAGCACCGGAACAGGCGGATATCTCGTTGAAGCTGCACAGGCACCTACACAAGTGATTAAAAACGATACTTTCAGCGGAGATGCTCTTGAAAGTGACAAGAGATAGAGATGGGAGACCAGAGGAGAAGAACATGAATCATAGTGGGGACCGCGGAGGGGGTTTCTAGTCAATCGGGTATAGTCCGGAATAGGAGCTCTGAGCTCGTACTCCGCGACACTCGTATCCTCTCGCCTCTCTCCTCTCTCCATTCCGATCTGCCGAAACCCTGAAGCGGCGATGTTCTTCAGCCGACTTATTGCCGGCGACTCCCTCGGGCTTGGCAGAGGCTTGGGGCATGTCGGAAATGCGTCTCGGGACGTCTTTGTAGATCGCGGAGAGAATCAAGTAGATCGTTGATGCTAGTAAAAGAAGTTGAAGAAGAAAAAAGAAAGAAGGTAGAATCCCGTGACCTCCTCTTCCTCCTTCCCTGTTAGCTCCATCTTCTCTCCTTCTTCCTCTTCCTCTTCCTCTTCCTCATCTTCATCTCTCTTTCTCTCCCTTTTGCAAACACCTCCCACCCCAATTTGTCATGCTTGATTGCCTTCGAGTTTCTCCTCGGGCATGTCTTGTTTGTCCGCTCCAGGAATGTCTGCGCGCAACAACAGATACCTATCCTCACCGTAGCAAGAGCTTTTCTGTTTGCTAAAAGGCTCCTCGCCACCCTGAGAAAAAGCAATGAACCACTTTGACAGCCGCCAAAGAAAAGCTACGAGCGGCTGGCGCTGCTGACGTGGTAGCTTGCCCCGGACTTCCAGGTCATAGAGCCCTCCGAGAGGATACCGACGAGACCAGTCACCACTTGTGCTAAGAACCATGACTTACGATATTGTGTAGCCCTCCGCACGTGGAGTGGGTGGTGACACAGCCCACTGCCTTGCACAGCAAATCTGAAGGTCGTGTCAGTGCTCGGGATGACCAAGAGGCTGGCTGAAATCCAGGCCGTCAACGCCAGCTGTCACTGGAACAATTGCCACGCTGCCACAGCAGGACCAACACGACGAACGGTTCGTCCTAAATGATCCATGATCATGCGCAAGCTGGGCCTGAATGCAGCGGACTCAGCTGCTCATTAGTTAAACCCAACGGGTTCCTCAGCCAGCGTCTGCAGAGCATCCTGCAGGGAACGCCTTACCCCTGTCGTGTTGTGCATATCCCCGCTCCGCCTCGGTCACTGCTCCGGAGAATGCGAACCGCAGCCTAATCACCGAGTATCGAGAAATTCGCACTTTGGCTTGGTCTCAGTGAAGCTGAGAAGTGAATGGCAATCTTGCTCACATCGACCGGGACAGACTTACGCCGTAGTATTGCGTGCCACCGCAAAAGGTCATCTTCCATACGTGCTTGTGTACAATCCAGCCTGCATTTCACCATGCCATTAATTGTGTCTGTCGAGGTTTGTTTCTACTCAACACCATGCTAGTTCCATGCCCGTTCATCACATTAAGCATTGATAGCTATGGATAAGCCACTTCATCGATATTTGTGCCGTTGGCCGGCTGCATTGAAGTAGAACTTATTTACCTCATGAACTATTCTCTCGCTGCCCAGTCTCATACGAGGCGCAGATGCCAAACAGGTGGAGGCCTTGTAGAGTCAGCAGTTGCAGCTTTGCAAGTGTCAAACACACACCTCATTCGTATGCAAACAGAGTTCTCCACGAATGATCTTCAATAGTGACTAGTGATTGGATTTATGGTCAACATACACACCAACCGTCAATGCTCTTCGTGCCTGCCAATTACCGAATGAAAAGCGTATAGATGCCTGGACGCAATCGTGTTCCATGTCTGGTCAGCTTTGTGGCTAGCTGGAGAACGCGCAATGTAAAGCTAACGTGCTAGGAGAAGCAGGCCTTCAAAGAGTGTGAATTTGTGCCTAACACCGCGACTTACGAGTTTGCAACATGAAGCTGCAGTGTGAAAGCCGCGCAGATAGCAGTTTGTAGCAACTCGTCTCTGCCAAAACCATTGGACTCAAAATGTGAATCGCTTCGAGGTGCGACACCATGTCACGAATCGACCATCCTCCTGGCATTCCGGTCAAGACCAGGACTTGAAAACTATCTCCAGTGTTCTGATCACCTCAAATGTCTATATAAGGGACGAACATTGCCCTCTCCAGACGTCTTTCATCATCAGCACCACCATCCAACCTTCAGAACAACAAGCTCTTCCTACTCATTACCTCAGCACTAAACCGGAGTCCCAACTCAATCAAGCAAGATGGCCACCGCAGTAACCCGCTCTACTCCTGCTCCTGCACCCGCGATGATGGCTCTCCAAGCCCCTCAGCTCGGCCTCGCCGACGACGAGCTTCTGGCCCTCTTCCGCCGCGTCACGATCAGTGGCTCCGCGGGCCACGACGTCTCAGAGACCCAGATCAAGAAGGCCTTCGAGCAGGAGGTCAGCCGGCCCCTGGGCCGTCAGGTGCTGGAGGCCTCGCTGCGGGACGCGCACGAGTGCTCCTGCTACCACTGGAACTACCACGACCGGATACGGGGCAAGGTCGACATCAGCCGGGTCGACTTGAGCTTCGATCTGACCTCCCAGAGCATGGGGCAGTCGGTCCGGGGCGAGGTGGCGGGGTTCTTCCGGGTGAACCATGCTTACATCAAGTGAGTACCACCAGCATTGATTCTCTTGTGCAATGGACAGGCCCCGTCACATTTGTACTGTCTTGAGAATCTGAACATCACGTCTCACAATGATTAGCGCAACCGTCTACTATGACGACCAGCAAACCCTTCAGGGAAACCAGAGCATCAAGGTCTACATGGATGCGAACGTGAGTATAAACCATACACATCAGGGAGAGAACTTTTGCTGACAGCCGACTGACACAGAAATTCATCATCGACTTCTACCCCACCGACCAGGCGGAGAAGCCGATTGCCCGTATCGTGCAGACCAACTCTTCCTTCACCTTCCAGGGGACTTGCACTGGCGATTCCACCTGGTACACCAACTAGACTGGTGCTGTTGAGCTGTGTGGCAGACAGCCATGATGTCGAGGGGAAGATGGGTCGCAGCCTGCGGATCGAGACATGAAGAATGGTTTAGCGCTTTATTTGCTTTTCTGCGTCTTTCGCGTTGATTGTTCTGCGGTAGCTAGATAGTTTGCGTTTGATTTGATGATTATGCATGATTTATGATTCGGCGAGTGACCGTAAATGAACTCTATAACAGTAAAAGTGGTATCTCAAAGCATCCGACCTAGATAACGCCAAAACAGCCCCAATTTAAGGTAACGAACTCCCATCTATATCCAACAAAGGCATCTCCTTCTCCTCGCCCATCAACTGCCTCTCCCAAAGCCCAAAATACCTCCCCCGCTCCTTCAATAACCCCTCATGCGTCCCCCTCTCCACAATCCTCCCCTCATGCAACACCACGATCAAATCCGCCCGCACCACCGTCGAAAGCCGATGCGCAATCACAAACGTCGTGCGCTTCCTCCTCCTCATCCCCATCCCCTCCCCTCCATACTCACTCCCACTGTCCCCCGCAGTGTGCGAACCAAACAAAGCCCGCTGCACCACCCACTCCGTCTCGGTATCCACCGCACTCGTCGCCTCATCCAGCACTAGTACAGCTGGATCCTTCAGGAGCACCCTCGCGATCGCCAACTGCTGCACCTCCCCGCCGGACAGCTTGACCCCCTGCTCCCCGACCTTGGTGGCATAGCCCTTCGGGAAGGAGAGGATCTTCTCGTGGATGGCGGCGCTGCGACACGCGGCGTGGATCTCGGCCGCACTCGCGGAAGGCCGCGCGTACCGGAGGTTGTCGAGGATGGAGATGTTGAAGAGCAGAGGGTTCTGGGGGACGACGCCTATGGTTTGCCGGAGAGAGGATTGCGTGAGGGAGCGGATGTCGTGGGCGTCGAGGGTGATGGTACCCGCTGTGGGTGTGTGGGGCAGGTCGTAGGCGCGCAGGAGGAGTTTCGTGAGGCTGGATTTGCCGGCGCCGGTGGCGCCGACGAGGGCGATGGTTTGGCCCGGGGACGCGGTGAGGGTTATGTTCTGCAGGGTGGGGAGGTGGTGTTTGTCGGGGACGTAGGAGAAGGTGACGTTGTTGAACTCGATGCGGCCTTCGACGGTCGACGGGTCGAGGGCGAGGGCGTCCGGCGCGTCGGTGACGGTGGGGTTGGTGCGCAGGAGATCGAGGAGCCGCTCGGCGCCGACGAGCTCCGCCACCAGCCACCGGTAGTCCTTGGACAGGTACTTGATGGGCCAGATCAGCGAGTCCCAGTACTGCACCAGGAACACGAAGTCGCCGGGCGAGGCGCGGCCGGCCTGCACCTCGCGCGCGACCAGGGTCGCTAGCAGGGCGAAGGTCGCCGGGAAGAAGGCCTCCGTCAGCGCGGTGGTGTAGGCGTCGCGCTGCGACCAGGCGCGCGTGGCCTGCAGATGGCGGTCGACGGCGGCCCCGAAGCGCGCCCGCTCGTGGTCGAACATGTTGAAGATGAAGACCGTCGGCCAGCCTTGGATGGCCTGGTGCAGGACGCGCGCCTCGGCGCGCTCGGCGCGGGTCTGTCGCCGCCGGTTGGCGACGTTCCAGTCGGCGGTGATGACTTCGACGGTCGTGAAGGCCAGCGTCGCGATGAGCATGCTCAGCGCCGCGGTGGAGGTGAACTTGCGGTACAGGAAGACGAAGGCCACGCCCGTGTCGAGGATGGCGGGCGCGATCTCGAGCAGCGCCACCTCGACGAGGTTGGTCAGCGCCTCGCCTTGCTCCATCGCTTTCATCACCTCGGCTGAGTCGCGGTCCGAGTGGAAGTCCATGCCTAGGTCCATGACGTGGCCGAACGCCGTGGTTGTTAGGTGGCGGTAGGAGAACTGCTTGATCGGGATCTTCGCGAGGGAGAGGATCATCTCTACGCCCGACTGGCCGTGCAGGAGGTTGAGCGCGATATAGATGCCCAGCTCCGTGGACGGCGACTCCCGGGTGAAGAGCTTGTCCGCGACAATGCCCAGCTGGCGCGGCACCAGGACGTTCAGCACGCGGTCGGCGATGAGGCAGAGGACGCAGACGAGGAGGCAGGCCTGCACCTTGCGATCCTTCCCGGGGATCAGGAACGGGATGAAGACCTGGAAGTTTTGGATGTATGCTATCCAGCTGCCGGTCTTGCGGAACTGGCTGGTGCGAGAATCGTCGGACTCGTCCTCGTCGGAGGAGGTCTCTGAATCGCTTGCGTCTTCACTGCAGGAAGATTCGATGCCATCTGTCCGTGTGGTGCCGTAGGAGATCGGACTGTGTGCGGAATGGCCATTGGCTTCGCCCAGACACGGTATCATATCCTCCTCTTCCTCGCTCTTGAGGTGAGCTCGTTGTAAAAGGGCGTGGAATAGACAGTTCGCAAGCACGCCGCTAACAAAGAGTAATCGGACGGAATCCAGGACGATCAGTGTTCTGTGCACTGCTGGGCGATCCAGATGGATGGCATCGAGAACCAGACCAGGAATGCCAAAGAGGAGGGCAATTACGCTGAGACCAGTAGCTTCTGCGACGAGGATATCCTTGCGGAGGCAGGTCGTAGCCCATGCCAGGGCAGTGATGACTGCTGCGAAGATATGGTCGGGAGTTAGATCAAGTCCGTGATGCTGTCGGGAGATAATGATCACTTCAGAGATGTAAGAAGCCGATATGCACTGGAATATGATCCCCCGAAGAGCTGTTTTGCGCAGGACTGAAGGCTTGAGGTGCGTGTTGGAGCTGTAATGGAGGAGAAAAGATGCAAAGACAAACAGCAGAGTGACGGTTGTGGTCACCACGTGCAGTGGTTGGGCGACTCTCTCGAGTGCCATTATTGGGAAGTATAGCGCTGATGCTGACCATGATAGTGCGGCCCAAGAGTCTTTAAAAATAGAAGAACAGTATTTTCATAGATGGGTGTACTGTGCAGTATATCCTTGGTCTGAGATACTCAGACTCACCATGAGTCACGTCGAGTCAGAAGGAGATGAGGCTGTTGCAAGTGAATATTGTTGCTGCCTAGAATGTCCATGTAACAGTAAGAATATTCTTCTCTAATATTATCTACTCCCCGGACTTTTGATCATAGACAAAGTGCCTAGAACATCGTGGCATACTGTATCATGCCATACATATATCGTGCCATAGACTCATGAAACTTTTGATACCCCCTTCCCCATAAATATACAAAACGCTAATACACAGCAAGAAGTGAGTGCGACTTTTAGGAAGCACCACCACGACCACCAACATTAGCCAGGGCCTTCTTCTGGTCCTCCGTCAACTGAGCCGTTGGCAGCGGGCGGGCGCCAGCAGCCGTGGGCGGAGGAAGGAAGCCGGTAGCAACGAGGTACGCCGCATACAAACCGACCAATTCCTCGGTGACACCAGCGCCAGCGGAGGCATCAATGCCGGACCAGGCGGCGTCGGCGCGCAAGGAGGCGGCAGCATTGACGTCGTCGAGTTCAGGAGCCTTGGTGTTGGACGGGAGGTCGGAGGTGACGAAATGGTAGAGAGGCATCCTGAGGCAATATTAGTAAGTGTTCGGGTGCAAAGCTTCAAGAAAAGAGAAGGGGATAGGTAATGACTTACAATGCGTGCTGAGACTCGGGATCATCGTGCTGGCCGTCATTGACGTACTGCTCCAAAGCCTTAGACCAGGGAACGTAATCGATCTGGGGCACTTCGTAGCCGTAGAGCTGCAGGGCGCCCAGGAACTGATTGAAGCGAAGGCGAGGGTGACCAGTGACTTGAGCCACGCCAATCGGGGTGCAAGGGGGCTGGAAGGCGGCCGCAATGACAACGCGAGCAACGTGGTCAACGGGCACCATATTGACGGTATTGTTGATGTTGGGGCGGGCAGAGAGCTGAATACAGCCCTTGATCATGCGGATGAGGAAGTCGTCGGTGTTGGTAGTTCCGGTCTGGGAGTCACCAAGGACGTAGCCAGGACGCACGACGGTACCCTTGAGACCGCGGCGACCAGCTTCCCGCACGAGATATTCGCCTGCCCACTTGCTCTGACCATAGCCGGTTCCAAGGCCGACGCTGCTACCCTCGAGGTCGTCGGCCTCGCTGATACCAGCTCCGCCCTCGGCAACGATCCGCTCAGATTCCAAGACATAGTGGTCGCTGTCGAGGGTACTGGTCGAACTGACGAAGGAGAATTGCTTGGGCTTGCCGCTGGCGCAGAGCTTGAGGGCGTCAATGGTACCCAGCACATTGGCCGGCTTGAGGGTGGAGTAGGGGTACACCCAGTGAACCAGAGCACCGTTGTGAATGACAGCATCCACACGCTGGGTCAGGTCCTCCCAAAGAGCGTCGGAGAATCCGAACCGAGGCTCGCCCAGGTTACCGCACACGCACTGGAGCCGGCTAGTCCAGGCTTCATCCCAGAAACCGTACGCCTGGCAAGTAGAGCGAATGCGGCCGAGCGCCTGCTCGTCTGTCTTGCCGCGCACCAAAGTCACAACCTTCGCCTGCGGTGACTTGCGGGTCAAGAGATCCCGAAGGATATGAGCACCCAAGAAACCAGTGGCACCCGTGAGAAAAATGGTGGGCTCGGATGCAAGAATAGGCTCGGTGCGAGTAGGGAACGAAGCGGGCAGAGTCTCTGCCAACTTGCGAGCATCCTTCGAGTATTCGTCATCGAGCTCAGCAGGAGCTGCGGGCTCTGCAGCAGCGGTCTTACGCTCGTCGTTGCTAGCGAACGACTCCAGGTTCAGCAGACGGTCGATCTCGGCAGCGAAGCCCCTGAGGGTAGGGCTGCGGAAAATGGAGTTCATGCTGACATCGATCTCGCGCCACTTGCGTCGAACGTCGAAGAACATCTGCTGAGCCAAGATACTGTGACCTCCCAAATCGAAGAACGAGTCATCGGGGCTAATCATACGAGCGGTCACATTAGGAATGCGCTGGCCCCAGATTGAGGCCACGGCCTGCTCCGTCTCGCTGAGGGCTTGCGCCACCGAGGACTTGCGCCGAGGCGCGGCGGCACTGAGCTCTGCAGTATCAGGGAAGGGCAATGCGGGCTTGTCGATCTTGCCGTTGGGGTTGAGAGGCATGCGCTTGAGGGGAATGAAGACGGTCGGCACAGCGTAGCTAGCAAGCTTGCTGCGAAGATGGTCTCGAATGTCGTCACGCAGGGGGCGGAATCGTCTGAGCATGCCAACCATGCCTTCAGCGGACTCATCGTCCTCAAGACCCTTCTGCTGCAGCCATGATGCCCACTTACTCATGTCGGGAACGAAATAGCTGACCAGGGTGCGCTCCTCGAACTTGTCACGACGCACCAAAGTAACATTTTCTCTGACAAGCGGGTGACGAGACAGATGAGTGTCAATTTCGCCCAATTCGATACGGAATCCACGGATCTTGACCTGATCGTCTGCACGTCCAGAACATTCGACCTCACCGGTGGGGGTGTAACGGCCGAGATCTCCGCTGCGATACAACCGATCTCTTGGGCCAAAGTAGAACTCCCTCCAGGGTTCATTCGAGCCCTGTGCTTCGGCCTTGTCCTTTTCCGTCCAGGTTTGAGGGTCCACGAACCAATTGGTCAGGAACTTCTTTTCGTTCAACTCCGGAGAGCCAAGGTAGCCCTCTGCAAGACCACCAGCGCGGACATAGATCTCACCCACTTCACCAATGGCGCAAATGCGGTTGGGCTCGAAGCGGTTGACCACCAGCATCTGAACGTCGAGCATACCCCGTCCAGCTGGAATGACATCCTTCATGGTATCCAGATAGCCCTCGTCGCTCGAGTAGCTAGGGATTTCAAAGTAACTGACCGCACGCTGCGTCTCGGTCGTGCCATACATGTTGACAATGTTGACATTCGGAGCCAACCCTTGAAGGGAGCGGCAGTCTCTCTTGATGAGGATATCACCCACGAAGAAAGCATGGTGAAGCTTGGGGAATTGAGCTGAGGCACCGCCTACCAGAATCTGACCCATGGCAGGTGTAAGGTGAGTGACTGTAGCGCCGTACTCGCGCATCCATTCGGCGAGCTTCTCATTCTGGATATCCTCGCGAGCAGGAACAAGCAGTTGAGCACCCAAGAAAAGAGGGGTAAAGATATCTCTCTGGATCGGATCGTGAGCAATACCGCTCAGCATCGTGAAACGATCGTTAGGGTTGAGCTTGAAAGTCTCCGACATCCACGGGAAGTAGTATGCCAGGGAGAAATGACGACCCCTGACACCCTTGGGCCTGCCCTCGGAGCCGGAGGTGAACGACAAGGTAGGAGTAGAATCCGGACCGACCACGACGCCGACAGATTGAGCCTTCAGAGACACTTGTTTGGCCAGCACATCCTGTCCATTGACCAAGCCACCTTCAAGGGTTCCGTCGTCGCGGAGAGCAAGCGCGGGAACCTCAGTACGAAGCTGCAGGTTCTTGTCAATGAATGAGCGGACCTCATCAGACAGCTCACCGGCATCCTTGGTAGCCTTCTCAATGTTGATCAATGCACGAGGACGAGCGACATCCAGATATATGCACTGTCTTTCCGGAGGATATGCTGGATCAATGACGGAGAAGGTTGCGCCGGCCTTGAGGATACCCATCACAGCAACCACGAGATCGACACCACGGTAGGCGTAAACCATGACAACCTCGCCCCTCTCAACACCAGCTTGAACCAAGTGATGACCCAAAATGTTAGACGCCTCGTTGATTTGTCTGTATGTAAATTCCCTGTGAGGGGATCGCTCCGACTTGGTCTCAACCACACAAAGCTTGTCGGGATGCTTCTCCGCATTAGCGGCGAAAATCTCATGAATGGCACCACGGAACTTGGACCAATTCAGGTCAGAGGTGGGATCGGGAAGCAATGCCTGCTGATCCTCGGTCATGAAATCAATACGGCCGATGGCCTGTTCCGGGTTGCTGGTCGCATTCTCCACGAGCTTGGCGAGCTGCTTCAGGATGGTGGAGATTCTCGCACTGGAGAATAATCTCTGGTTGTAGTATGCTCCTAACTCGGCCTGAGATGTTGAGTCATCCGAGGCAAGGACTGGAGCAATGTTGAGGACAAGATCGGTGGTCTCGAAGGTGTTGGCGGGATAGTCTTGGGAGGCAGCGGGTGCGTCATAGGCAGCGAAGCGGAAGAGAGTAGGGGAGCGCTCGGAGCCAGACTTCTCTTGGATGTAGTTTCTTAAGCTGCCCAAAGGTACGATTTCGGAAGCTCCTTCTTCGAAGGCCTACATCAAACAGGATGAGAATGGGAGGGGACAAATTTCGTGAACAGAAGACTAGACTATACCTTCTTGACCTTAGCATAGAGTTGGAGGAACGTCTCCGAGGCCTCAATTGGGACCCTGAGAACGAAAGGTCGGCCATCGTCGCTAGAACTGGTGCCGATGGCGATGTCCTCATCGCCGGTCAGACGGGCAACGAGAACAACGAAGGCAGTGAGAAAGACAGTGAAACTCGAGGAGGAATTGGAGATCTTCTCGAGGGCTGATTGAGAACCCTGGGACAGCTTAATTGACTCAAAGGCTTCGATTGCTCTCTTGGGAAGCTCCTGCTTGTGGTTGTCGGGATAATCTCTTGTGAGGGGGGAGACAGTAAGGTTCTGTAGTCGTTGAGCCCATCGCTCAAGACGCTCCTGTAAGGAGACTGGTTCAGCACCCATGATTGCAGTCCAAGTCAATGATTGCAGTCAGGATGGTTGGTGGTGGGGGAGGGGGAGGGGAAAGAAATGAAGTTTAGTAGTTTATCGATGGGCGAGAGGCGATGAGTCAAGAGGGGCAGGCGAATAAGTGCCGATGTCGGCAGCTTCTCTTTGGGTCCCCACACTGCATACTTACTTGAATGCCTGAGGCTGCGATAGAGTTTCACCGCCTTTGGCGGGGCCCAGCCACATGTTACCTACGTACCAGTACCCATATGGCCTAGCCACAAAAAGAGCCTGGAGCGCCTGTAAAAATGGACGGGAGCGGACCCTGAACCGTCTTTACCGCATGCAGCGTAGTACTCAGCTGTAGTTGATCCGTGCTCCTGCTTTGGGGCTTTCCTTATCCTTGGAAACAAACTCCAGGCTCCAGGTTGAGCTCCAGGGCTGCATCGTTGCGCTCAGGTACTGACTTCACACCCACTGTACATACCATTCTGAGGGCAAGAACATGACTCCGTTGACCATGGCTTGAAATCTGACTTGACTTGTTGTCGTGACGTCTTCCTACTTTTCCACTCTTTGCTATTATCCCCTCCACCCCTAAAAGTGCTGCTGTTCGTATTCGCATCCAGATAGGCGGAAGAAGAGCCCATCATCTTGTCGCACCGCCTTCACTTTTTTCTCACCTCCTATACTCGAACGACTTCTTCTTCTTCTTCTTCTTCTTCTTCTTGTTCTCGACGCTTCGTTCGAGACGGTCACATCCCTATGTCAACATGATTCCTCATCGGAGCACGGCTCTTCTGACCATTATTGTTTTTGTCGCTCTTCTATTGATAATCTTCTCCTCCTCCCCAGCTACCAATTCAGCAGTCTCCGGCCCGGCCAGATTTGTTCCTCATCCGAAGCTTCCCTCCTTCAACGACTTGCACCTGCCATCCTTCCGTCCCACCGTTCATACTCCCCCCGAGCCTCAGCCGAATAGCACGAGTGGAGAAACTAGCTGGTTTAGCGATTGGTCATGGATCAATCCTTTTTCGTCCTCCATCACGCTCGACGAGAATCGATCCGTGCTTCCCCCCTTGAGGGACAGACCGTTCATTTACACATATTACGAGCCGAACAAGGGCAATGACGTGGAGGAGAATAATGCTGATGCTCAGCTTCTTCTCGCATGGCGCAGAGCTTGGTATGCTCAAGGATTCCGTCCCGTGATCCTTGGGCGGGGAGAAGCCACGAACAACCAATTCTACGAGCTGGTCCAGCGCGTGAAGTTCAAACCAGAACTCGAAAGCGAGATCTTTAAATGGCTTGCTTGGGGACACATGGGCGATGGCTTGCTTGCGGATTGGCACTGTTTCCCCATGGCTAGGTATGACGACGCGCTCTTGTCGTCCCTGCGCCGTGGTTCCGATCCAGCTTTCATCACCCGCTTCGATCGTCTTGGGGCCGCCCTATATTCTGGGGAGAAATCTCACATCAACGAGGTGATCAAGCAGGCTCTGAACAAAGTTGATGAGACGTCTACCTCCCTGGTGGGGTTGGCCTCGACCGACCTCTTCAAGGTGGAGGGGGCTGATTCGCTGGCTTTGTACGACTCCTCAACCATCACTAGCCATTACCCAACAATCGCGGAGAAGATAGTGTCGTCTCCGACTGCAGGACGACTGGCACTGGCAGAGTTGATTAACTCGCATCTACACAATACTTTCCAGAATGCCTTCCCAGCAGGTATTGCCATCTTGAAGCCGTTTCCGAAGCACACAACTGCTCTTGTTGAGCCTGCTTTGCGTCTTGCGAAGGCCCTCGTGCAATGCCCGAGCTCTCCTGTACCGCAGTCATGCCCGCCCAACTTACCGAAGTGCCACCCGTGTGATCCGGCGAAGCCAATGCAATTGAGCCAACCGGCTACCTACAGGAACACGACTCGAGTTTTTACCGTCGGGACACTTCCTCACCCTTTTACATTGATTAGTCTGCAGCAGGATTCCACCGACGTGAGCATCCGCCACATCCGGCGCGAGACGGATCGGGATGTATGGTTGACTGAAGTCACCAAAGACCAGTTGGGTCTTGAAATCGGCGGGTTGCCCAGATCTACGGTGTTTAAAAGGGCCGTTGCTGATGATGCTGTCGTTGGAACCTCGTTATGGATGACTGTTGAATCGTTACCCTCTCATGCCGGTCAGTCCCTTCCGACTGAGCTGCTGGATGAATTTGAGTGGCAATTTGGCTTCAAGATCCCTCGAGACGGCAAGGTGGACGCCAAGAATGAAGACGAGAAGAAGGAATCTGTGCAACATGCCACTCCGAGCGAGCAGGGAGTTCCAAAGGAATATGAGATTATTCAACAGGCTCGCGAAATCATCAAGGCTCAAAAGCCCAACAACCGACCCAACCCCAAGGCTGCTGCAGAAGCCTGGAACCTGGCGGACTCGGAAGTCTGGCGCTTTGTGAGAGCATACCGGTACGTACTACGCAGCATTAGAAGCCGATGATCATGAGCTAATCATAGGGTCTTGTACAGGGCTCGTAGCGTGGTTGAACGCAAGAAGTGGGAGGAAGACGAGAAAGACTTTGTTGGTGCTCAGCTAAAACAGTAGGATGAGTCAGTGCGCGTGAATGATATCCAGTATTACTTGCATCACCATAGACACGCTATAGCATCAAAAGTATAATACCATATATTTGATACGAGAAACCATATTATTTACTTATATGGAATATTTCTGAAGTGAAGTGGACCGGAATAGGATATAAATATACTAGAGGTATTTAATAAGTAAATTAGAGGTACTACATAATTCTCTAACATGAAACGTATTCTCTGCCCCGGTCAAGATATCCTAGCTGTTATTGTCTGCCAGTTGCTGACTCGGCGGCCTGGTCTAGGAAGAACTTATGCATTATTGCATGATATACTCTGTATACTCAGTACTCCGGAGTGAGTTTTACATATAATAGTATATGCGACATACCGTCTGGTTCCTGTTTCCCGAGCCAGATCACCGGTGATTCCTTCTACTGTTAAGACCTTCGCCATAATGATCCTCGGTAAGGCGATTTTTTGTTGTACATAACAATTTCTCCGAATACAAACTAGTTCTACTATAAAATGATCGCTGCATCGCCTTAGAGTGATTATCGGAACGATAAGATTGGTTGCCTTTACAAATATCGTTGAGAAGGCAGGAATTGCCTAGATAGGTGAGAGTCTGCAGACGGGATCCTCAGGTCCGAGTCAATGTATATACTTGATGTCATCAATATCCACATAACAAGATTACGATATTTAGTATATAACGATCGTTTGCAAAGCGCTAGCTTCAGGGCTAGGTATCCACGACGAGGGCCTGAGCAAGGGCCGCTGATTGCAGTGACTGCACAGAACGGCTTCCTTTGGCTAAGAAATCTGATTGGCAGCTTATTCTAAGGAGGACCTAGTCACATGACTCATTCAACTGCGCTTCAGGGGGGAGGGGGGTCTTGGGTTAGTAAGGTGTAACTTATCATTTTCTCTTTTCTGTCGTCGTCACGTCGGTTCTTCCTGAAGCCACCCACAGCTGCAGATTCAGGCTGTGGGTCTGAATCAATTACACGTATGTTTGTATAGGAATAATGTCAAAGAAGGTGCTTGAAAAGGCTTTTCGAACAGCTGTATAAACAGGCCCTTGAATCGTTACGTAAACACCCTTGAGGAGCTGCGATAGCAGACTATCAAAGCTGTAAGGCAAGGCCTTTAGACAGCTGTTCAAGCAGGTGCTTACCGATAGACAGGTGCAATTAGGACACTCATGCTACCGAAAAAACCAATATTAAGCTGTTTGAGACTATTAGATCTTACCGATTTACATCTTCCAATGCCAGTTATCATTCAATAGATACTATCATCTATACTGCATTCAACTCCAGAGAAGAACTAAATAGTGAAACAAAAGTTTCTGGTTTATAAACTCATATAGGTCCTAAAAAAAAGAACTTCAAATAATATCAGAATTGAACAATCAGTACATCCACATATATAAGAAAACCCCAGTCTGCCTTCATTTCCCCTCAAGAATTCCTGTCCAAAAACTCTTGATCACGTTGAAAATACTGTGTCTCGCGTTTCCATAGCAACTCCAGTTAGTTTAGATTTCCAAAAACCCATCCTCTTAATAGAAGAATAAAAACTTACAGAACTTGAGCTGCAGGTGGTTTTTCTGCAGGTGGCTTTGTACCGAGTCTGCATAACATATCGAAAATGAGTCATATGACAGACCAATTAATTAAGTTAATTATTCTAATATTATTGCTTACCTGACTAGAAACTGCGCCACCCTTGTTGCCCAGCGTAAAATTTCGCGCAGTCCCGACGCTCCAAGACACCCTACCCTCACTCTGTAGTAACTTTAGTTTCTGACTTTCTGGGGGCTTCGCCCCACTCCCCGACTTCCCCAGTGAACTAATCTCTAGCCCTGCATATAATTACAATCTAAAGTCTTCCCATACTACCTTTGTACTAGGTAGGTGACCTGTAACTTATTTACTACTACCTATGGTATGTTTGATATTCTCCGAACACCCTGATCTAATGAACAAAGATGACACGTGGAACTGTGTAACTACACGATCTGCCATTCCGTCCCCTCCTCCCCAAGTGATAAAGAAAACCATTGCAACTGACTTGACTACTTTACTGCAGCATATGTCCACGCATCCCCTGCCCATACACTCTTCCCATCAAACTAGAATGGAAGAAATTTTAATGCCCTACCTGCGATGTACTGAGAAGGACCGCCGGTGAGCAAGCGTTCCGTTCTATGGCTTCTGATCGATAATCACCTAACTGCTATCCGCATAGTCCTGATGCGCCTGCGTTTTCGCTCGCATTTCAAGGCCCAGAAAGGCTGTCGCGCACAGCTCCATACCTATTCCAAGTTACACTGCAGCGTGTAGACGAAGGCAGCAAGATTTGTCTCTTCTCATGGAGTCCGCAGATGCATGGATTTATTGCCAATGGCGGATTTATTCTTCTTCATCATACCGCGCAAGGCGAATTGAGGCCAGTCGAGCTCCCTAGATGCAATGCACTTCCTCCACTAGAACTTTGGCGCTCTTATCCTCTCAATGAACATGAACCTGGTGGAATTCAGCAGTATTACGACGTCTTCCCCGAGCGTCTTCTCCCACACCTACAAACTGGAGAACGATATGTACTTTTCTGGCCTGGGCAAAATTATACCTCATGGTGTCTGACCGACGGTACAAGTTTTTATGGCTATATTCCCCCTGCAAAGACCGCCCTCGTCTTGCCAGGCGGCCCATTTCTGTCCTTCACGGTCGAGGATGACGGGGACAAGCCGATGGCGCCAGCGCCATTGTTCGGGTGAGATTCAGTTTTTCCTGCCTGCCTTCTTCCCCGTGCTCTCTTCTAATATTCTGCGTGAACCTCTTCTTTGAAATTCCATGGTTGCTGGATTTCAGTCCCTAGTAAGCGAACGTGCTAATATCTCCCATTCTCAGAGCGGAAGAACCCCGTCCCACACTAATCGCAAGAATCGAATGCCATCCCCAGGGCCAGGTTGCCTTGAAGGATGACCTTGTGACTGCGACGCTGCATGTCACTTACGAACGGACCGGTGATGGCAGTGGTAGACCAATTACCTTCAACACTACGAGACTAACCCCCAAGCTCTGGGTATGGCGCGATCGGTGGGTAGATATGGAAGGCTTCAGTTGCGGTTGGGGTAGCAATACCTTCTGCGATGATCCGGATATTCAAGTCTCCCCCGGCAGCGATGGCAGCTTTGCCTGTCTGCATCCGGGCGAAACCTGGTCTAACACCTTGCGACACCCATTGATTACGGACATTGAGAGCAGCGATGGTGGGGAGGCTGAAGCCGGGGAACTGATACGGTGTCTCTTCAAAGGAATCGAGCTTGTTTGGTGGGCTTGGGGAACTCGAGAGGATCATCTGGCGACTATGGTCACAGTCCCAGCCACTGGAAGCCGGATTGTGCTAGACCCTAAGCAGAATCCTGTCGTTATCGTTCCTGCCGCGGCTCCGGTTGATTTGGAAATAGTATAAATCGACCCAACAGTGTCTGAATGTCGTGCGTGCCCTCCGTCACAGGAACTAGGTACCATACTTGGCTGTCTTCAACATGGCCCACATTGCATATAAGTTACATTTGTGTATATTCTAGTACAGTACTGTATCGTTACAATACAATTAGTCAATAAGTACTCCGGTTGACCCTCGTGATTTTGTTAGTACGGTGGAGAGGTGCAGGGATATGAATCCTTGAGGCGGTAGGTCTTTCATACAGCACCGCCTTATTGAAATGCCACATAAAGCCGTAAGGATCAACTCTGAATGGCTATAACTATCAATATTCACATCCCTGCACCTCTCCACCGTACTAACAAAATCACCAGGGTCAACCGGAGTAAGTCCCTGAACCACAGCCCTAAGCGAACACATCGAGGCCCGGATCCCTGCGGCTGTCTGAGCTCTGATCTTCAAGCTCCAACCCGGATAATCCTTCGTGCGTCAACCTTGAATTGAACCAAGACTCCGTTTGACACTCTCGCCTAAATCGAGCAAGTCAGTGCACTCAAATTCCATGCTCAGTAAGAACCCACGGGAGATGCGTGAACTGGGTCCTAGGAACCTCTGTGCTCTTTCCTTGTCATCTCTTTTTTTCGACGAGTACACGACCTGAGTAATGGACTGCGACTTCGATGGTCCAAAGCTCCCCCACCAGGACAGATCCACACAGTGGGTGACGCTTTAGAAATCCGGTGTAAGATTTGGTTGAGAGAGAAAAAGGGGCCCGAAGTAAGCACTCCGTACAGAGTCAGCAAAGAGCAATCCCTGTGTACTTTGCTGCCTGTCGGATAGGCCCCGACAGATAATTCAAGGGACCTCGAGATCGCACCATTTGATCACATGGCGAGACTTCCTGTATCGCGAGATTGGTCAACATAGGAAAGTACCTAGTATCCGTCCCTGATAGTGGCAACCACCTCTCCTCCGCCTAGCCCTAACAGGAAATACATACAGGACTCGATTGGGCTTGGGTTCGGAATGTCCCTGAGGCTTGTGGCCTTGGCACAGACACTAAAACGCAAGACGCACGAGCTAACTTAGGTACTCAATAGGCTTGCCACCGGTCCGCCGGCGACGTCTGGAAACTGCACTTAGGAGCCCAAGTACCCGCGACTACTAGGTAGGTACTCCGTACTCAGTAGGTATTCGATGCGATCTACTCCGTAGTCTCTGGAACTTGCTTCTATTGAGCAGGAACTGCAACAAGGCCAATTTCTTTAACTGATAGACATCACATCACGTATGCACGTTGTAGTCTTTCGCTGCAACGCCCTTTCCCTCGCAGAGAGCCACATAAGATACAGTGGGCAACATCAATCATTGCCAGCTGCATTCGTGTAGGTGCCAGAAATCGCATTAAATCAGTTAGTCGGTGGATCCCAGACTGAGAATTGTACACAGTGGTTTTGGGAGCGTTCATTTGATACCCCTGGGACTGAAATTAATGTCTCTCTACCCGAGGCTTGCAGTGTCATCACGGCAGAGGCTCTCTAGTAATAGTTAACTGTGAAAAAAAAATGACTCTCTGCCTACCAGATCTCACGGCTACGTACACTATGGCTAAGGCAGCGCAGGTGTGGATTGCTCTAAAGTTAGGCTAGCCTGTCACTAAACTATCTTCTGAATGGCCTCAACGGGTCGACGAGCTGTTTCGAGTCGCCGTGTCCGAGATTGTAGTCATATCTTCATGGCCGTTTAGCAACAGCTGAAGAGCTCGCGTAGTATTAACTCCACAGATCCTTATTCTGTGAGAGTATAAAGTCGGCCATCGTCGCAGCTGCAGTTCTAACTCATTGCTAATCCGGCCATTCGTTCATCCATTCATTTATCTATCTATTTTATTCTACCATTTCTTCTATTCTCTCTTTATATCTTTATTCGACAATTCATGCATTCATTCCTTTATAAAGATATCCAGTCATTTAGTTCTTTATCTATTCATCCTCGCGTTTATCTATTGATTTCAAGCCGGAACCTAAAGTACCAATGAATTGGTTCACATGGATAGCCTTGTTGGCGGCCTTGCAGATTGTTCACCAGGCACAGGCAAGAGCTGTGTTTGCACACTTTATGGTACGTGCGTGGTCTTCGTTCGATACACACTCTAGAGGAGGAAAGAGGGGCTCTTCTTCACCTCTCAAGCAGTCTATAGAAACTCGGCAATTGACTGGAAGTCAACTATATTTCTAGGTGACAAACTCGGAAAATTACACGCTCACCGACTGGGAAAATGATATGAAGCTGGCTCAAAGCGCGCACATTGACGCCTTTGCCCTGAACATGGCATACCTCGACAAGACCAATGATGCTTCCGTGGCAATGGCCTTTACTGCTGCTAACGCCGTTGGCTTCCAGCTTCTCTTTTCCTTTGACTATGCTGGCAACGGGCCGTGGGACCAAGCGGTTGTGATTAACATGATTCAGCAGTACGGGTCAAATGGGGCATACTACTTGCACGAGGGCAAACCGTTTGTGTCAACTTTTGAGGGTCCAAACAGTGCTGCAGACTGGGTCACTATTAAAGCACAGACAGGCTGTTTCTTTATGCCGGACTGGTCGTCTGTGGGAGCTAAGCCGGCCATGGCCCTGGCGAATGGGGTGGCAGACGGCCTGTTCAGCTGGGCTGCCTGGCCCTGGGGCAACCGAACAATGGACACCTACACCGATGCATCGTATATCCAGTACCTTGAGGGCAAGCCGTACATGTTTGCCGTATCCCCATGGTTCTACACAAACCTTATAGGCTATGACAAGAACTGGATCTGGCAAGGTGGCAGCCTGTGGTTCGATCGTTGGCAGGAGCTGTTTGCTCTGGACCCTATGCCCGAATTTGTGGAAATCATCTCTTGGAATGACTATGGTGAGTCGCACTACATCGGGCCAATTCGTGAGTCCTCTATGGCGGCCTTTGATATTGGACAAGCCCTCTTCAATTATGCCGTGGACTTTCCCCACGATGGCTGGCGCGAGGCGCTTCCTTTCTGGATTGATCTATATAAGAATGGAAAGGCCTCCGTGACCCAAGAAAAGGTCGTCTTCTGGTACCTCCCCCAGCCGGTGGCAGCATGTCAGGACGCGGGTACGACTGTGAATACCGCCTCCCAGTTGCAGATTGAATTCGACCCTAAGGATGTTTTGGAGGATCGAATCTATGTCATGGCCCTGCTAGCCGACTCGTCTCACGCAGTATACGTGGTTAATGGGGGACATGCATCATATGTCTCATGGGACTCGAAGCCAGACGACGAAATCGGCGCTGGGGTGTACTTTGGCAGCGTGCCGCTGTACGAAGGCGCGGTGACAGTGACTCTGATGGTCAACGAGGACCAGGCCTTGGGCGAGGCCAAAGGACTTGAGGTATCGAGCACGTCCTGTCAGGGGGGCTACAGCAATTACAATGCCTGGGTGGGCAGTTTTGCCAGCATCAATGGGGGTGTGAGTCGCACGACAGAGGTTGTCTTGTCCGATCAGGTGTGTATCCGCGGCAAGGGAGCGTATGACTTTGATGATCTATGTAGCTTCGCCTGCTCGTATGGGTACTGTCCCGTAGGAGCATGTACGTGTGAGCAGATGGGGGTGGCGCGCACGAAGCCCAAGGCGACAGGCACCACTGGCTATCCAGCCGAGGGTAAGGACGCCAATTACGCCGGCCTCTGCAGCTTCGCTTGCAATTACGGCCATTGTCCTTCCAAGACATGCGACACCACCGAGCATCCCATGCCGGTACCAACGGTCTCTGACTTCCTCCCACCTGCCTGTATCGCCGGAACCGGCCAAGGCAATTACGCGGGACTTTGCTCGTATTCTTGTGGCTTTGGCTACTGTCCGCACTCCCTCTGTACCTGCACAGCGACCGGAGCGCTCGTGCAGCCTCCAGCGCAGACGAAGGGCCACGGTATTCCAGCACTCGGTCTTGATGGCGGCAATGGCTTCGACGATCTCTGTGACTTCACCTGCACGCGAGGATATTGTCCGGACGGAGCATGTAGGTACAAAGACGACCAAGTCTCGACCACAACCATCAACCCTAAGTGGAGTACCGAGCCAGGACAGACTTGCACAGACGCTCAGAAGCAAGTCATTGTGCTGGAACTGCAGAATGCTATCCAAATGGCCAAGGCAGCTGCCTCGCACTTGAGCCTCGGCGGATACGACCAGATCTTCTTCGGTCAAGGCCCTGCCACAGATGCCAGCTTTCTGTCTGACACCGCTCAAACTTATACACGAGTGGCAGAGATTCTGGCCGGAAACGCGGTCAAGCTTCATCCCGTGCTGACCTGCGAAGAGACGGTCAAGTGTCGGAACCAGGAAGACAAGCAGGTTTGCTCCATGAACGCAGCCACCAAGCGGATCAATTTCTGCCAGAAGTTTTTCAACGATCCACAGATATATGCCACTGAGGATCTGCTCGGTCAGTGTGACACGATGAATCTACGCGCCGCTGCACGATCACGGTCTTCTGCTCTGGTTCATGAAGCCACCCATTCCAAGTATGCTATGCTTGGGAAACCAGGGTGAGTTCTTAGGCCCCTTCAGCTTTTCCTCCCGACTGCTTCTGACACAGCCATTCTGCCAGGACTCGAGACTTTACGTACGGATTCAACGCTGGATATCTGCTTCCGCTTGGAAAATTTGACCGGCGTTGTGCTCCTTGGGCATTCAAGATCGATCGGAAAACCGGAAAGAGAACTCCCATAGTGGATAATCAACGAATTGAGTGCCCCACCACGAACTCCGACGGCAAACTTGATGAAGGAATATGTCCTCCCGAAGCTGCAACCAAGAATGCCGAATCGTATCAGTTCGTCGCGGCGGGCGTCTGGTTCACTCAAAAGTGCGGTCACACCATTCCCACGCCACCGCTGCCCCCCATTCCAGCCAAGCGCGCAGCCACAGACTCGTGCCCTTCCTTTGATGACTACATTGTCTGGGATGCTAATAGCTGGAACATCACCGGATACGTGCACTTCGGTGATTCTTACGCCGCGGGCTTAGGGACCGGCTCTACCTCCTGGGACTCCTGCCGCGTGGGATCCTCCAGCTATGGACAGCTCATATACGACGCACTGGACGACAAGAGCATCTTCTTCCAGAATCTAGCATGCTCGGGAGACAAGATCTCTGAGATGCGTGGCAAGCTCAAGCAATGGAAGAACATAGAAGACACTAGCTTGATTACGGTGACGATTGGCGGCAACGATGTCGGCTTTGCAGACATTGTCAAGCACTGTATTCTGAGATATCTGGGCATGCCGGCTTGGTGGGATAGATGGTGGTGCCAGCGTTACAAGACGGCCGCTCGAAATCTGATAGCTGACAAAAGCGAGAAAGGGCTGCAGGCCCAGCTACGAGATATGTATATCGAGATCAATGCACCGGTTGACGTCCACAGCGTAAGTTTGACTTTTTGCTCTGCTCCTCAAAGCCGCGATTTCTTAAGTGTCTTTGCTTATCTATATCGCTTAGACCACTCGAATCTGGGCTCCTGGATACCCCAAGTTTTTCAATGCCGAGACCACGTACTGCAACGACATCGATTTCAAGTACTGGGGTAGCAATGAGGGAACAGACACTCAGTTGACCACGAGCCTCCGGCAGGAATTGAACGAGCTCGTCGACCAAGTAAATCAAGTCATCAAGGATGCCGCCATGGACGCCAACTACCGCTTGCATGGCTGGGCTGTCTTCTATGTGGATGTGGATGCACGCTTTGAGGGTCACCGATGGTGTGAGAATGGGGTGAAAGAGCCAGACCCTACGAATCCCGCTACCTATTTCTTCCTCAGTGGCTGGCCCGATGTGACGGAGGCAAACGCCATACAGCAAGCCTCCACGGACGATAGCAATTATATAAACAGCCTGCAGGGACATACAAGCCTGCCACTGCCGGATGGCACCACCTGCAACAGCACGCTTGGGGATAGTCCTGATCCAGTTGATGTTTACTGGTGTGACGTGGCAGTAGCAGTCGTCAATTATCCCGATGGACCTATGGCGCAGCTTGTGGCCCAGGCCAACAACGACATGACTGACGGTAACTACACGGCCGAGAGTATCAACATTCTGCTCCCTAATAAACAGATCAAAACGTTCCATCCTCGGAGTGCCGGTATGGCTCTGTATCGTGATGCTGTCTTGGATTCGCTAAGAGGCATTTATTGAGAGCACTTTATGCATGGCAGCGCCGACCGTCCCTTTCCTAGCATCAGATTGCCGATGGGGACCTTACTGTGTGTATTACAGGGTATGGTCTTTTTTCCTTGGTTAGATCTCTTTGTATAATCATTTGTTTGATGTTGCGATTATGACTTTTATGCTGCTATTTTTGGTTCAAAATTAACCCAGATTCAAAGTACTGTCTTTGTAACCTGTCTTGTCACAAGCAGTTCTCTGCACATTGCAGGCCCACAGTGACCTGCCCTTTCGAGACAGCTAGTACAGTACCTGTTTTTTGTCTGGATTTGCACTTCGAAAACGCTAAATTGCCGCTAAAATAGCGGCGCTTGCGAGATGCAGGGATATACTATATATAATGAGACAAAAGGCCTCTCTTCCCACGGCATCCATCCCTTCATTTTTTTTTCTTTTCTTTTCCCAACCAACCCTTTTTGTAATCTCTTCTTCCCGGTTCTCCACCCAACCCGTTCAAATTAATGGGACTGGTTCTCGTGCTGTCCAGTGGGTAAGATGTTTGCAAAATCTAGTTTTATGTTGCACGTATTGTTAACTGACGATGCATCAGGCTCAATCTCGCTCTAGTCTGGGCCTCCTTCGTTTCCCAAATCCAGCATGTATGGCAGACGAAAGACAGCCGGGGAATCTCATCAGCCTACCTGCTTTTCAACCTGCTCTGCGCCACTGAACACGTCTTCATGATCGGCCGCTTCATGTCCCTCTTCTGGGCCCTGACAGACACCGCTCCGGTCTCATTTTCCACCCTGGACTGGCTCAACCTTGCTCAAGTATTGGTAGTTTGGGTCTGCCTGAACGTCTTGTAAGCATCAGCTCCACCACCTTCAAAATACCAAGCCACTATTCAAAGATAGTCCGACTGATGATATGTCTCTTGTCCTCGATGCGCGCGGCAGCTTCGCGTTGTGTCTCTACCACCGCCGGCGCCGAACCCCTCTACTTCTCACAGTCTACGCCCTATTCCTGCTAGTTACTCTCCTCCCTCTCGGTCTGGACCTCACCACCGACATCTTCTGCCCGCCGAACCGTTCCAATTGCCTGCTGCCGGAGCGGGACCTCATCACCTTCCTTCAGATTGCTCACCAGATTTTTGTGCTGCCCGTCGTCACTGTCATTCTTCCTGTTCTGGGCTTCTACAAGCAGGCGCAACTACAGAGGCAGCAACGGCAACGGTCAGGAAGACAGCAGCAGCGACATCTTTCAACGTCCACCCCGGATGTTAGCCTCCTTCTCGCTCGGCCCCGCCTCTTCCAATCAGCCTTCTTCGCTCTCTCGGCATTTCTCTGGGTCTTCCGCTTCAACCACTGGTTGCAGCCACTCCCATTCACCTCGGATCCGCCGGTTGCGGCGTCGGCGGTGGCGGCAGCAGCAGCAGCAGCAGCAAGTGTAGACGAACAAACTCCGTTGTCTTCCCAGCGGCAGCAGCAGCTGCTGCTGCTGATGCCCTCGCTATCAGAATCTTCTGAGTGGTGGAGGCTGTTCGGCTTCATGGTCGTCGACGATGCGATTTTTGCATTTGGGCAAGGCGCATTGGGTTTTTGGAGTTTGCTAATGGCACCGGCAGCGACACCGGCAGCGGCATCAGAGGTGAGCCCACGGTGTGACGGCAGTGATGACGCGGAGAGAAGACCATTGTTGCTTGCGGACGAGGAACCTTTTACATATGTTGCCGAGAACTAAGGACAATGATTTTCCAACAAGAAGATGCAGAAAGAAGGAACTTGAAGTCAAGGGTGCATTGGTCGGGGGACCAGGGGACTGTTGGCAGGACTTGGTGATAATACCTACCTACAAACAATCTTTTAGATGTGCTTCTCGATGGCAGGTGATGATAGAGTGTGACTACTAGCGATAGATCATACAAAACAGTGTTAAGAAATACTACTGACGGCGGCCCTGGGCCTTGGTGCCTGAGGTGCCAGCGTACCGCCCACCCGGCTGCCTTAGCAAGTTCTCAGTGATAGTCTTACATAGCAGAATCAACTAGCCTTCTTCACCTCCCAAAGGCCTCAACAATCACAGAAATAATATCAGCTTCCTGCTCCCAAAACACCAAAGACCCCGGCGATGTAATCGAATGAAGAAGGTTGAAATAACCCCTCCGGTGGAAGGGAGGTTAAGGCGGTCGAGCTGGTCGCAGTGGCAGAAACGATGGTCTCAACGCACCGAACCGAGTGTACTTGGGAATTAACATTAAACATCACTCAGCCAACCATGTCATATGTAGGACTTATTACCTACCAGGTAACACTAGCAAGTGCCTGAATCGGCAAATCCTTTAGAGGTCAGCCGTATCTTAGTCGAGACGCTACCAGATCTTGGAATCTGGCAAATATGGTATGTAGCCCAACTTCCTACCTAGCGTGTGTTCCATGGAACCCTGACAAGATCTGCTTAGTCTCAGACTTCAAGAAGAAGAAGAAGGGTGGCACGCGCTTGTGATGTCTGCCGTATGCAAAAGATTCGCTGCGATGGTGTTTCGCCTATCTGTGGTCCGTGTGAGCGACGGAAAGCAAGTTGCTCTTATGACGGCGAGAATCCGAAAAAGACCCACGAACACCGGTAGAGTCTATCCACCACTTTCACGATACTGCCTTGGTTCTAAAATATAACAGCTATACTTTCCGATTAAATGAACCTGGTTCAAGCGATTCACCTTCCAGCCCCCGCTTGCAGCTTCCCCAAAACCACAGAGTAGGTGGGCACCGTCCTACTGACCGACTTGCAGAACGGCAAGCACAGGGAGGAATCGAAAGTGATCATGTATGCACTGGCCCAAAGACAACATCACATCTCTGCTGGAGACCGAGCTGCTGCAACCACTCACCCAAAGCGAAAACGGGACTACAGCAACAGGTATAATTGCGGGGCATGCTAGTCACCCAACCGAGCAAGATCAGTTCTTCGGAGACTCGTCAATCGCGTCTTTCTTGAGGCAGATTCAGGACTTTGCAGGTTTGCCACCTCCAGCAGTAGAAGTTCCGCAGACATAGACTAATATGCATCTAGAAAACGAAACTGTTCCTTTTTGCTTGCCGAACATAGCTGCAAGGTCATTTCCTGTGGCGCCGACACCCAAAGCAGTTGACCTACCGCCACGAGAATTAGCGGACTACCTGCTAGGCTGCTATTATGATGAAATTCACAGTTTATATCCGTTTTTCCACCAGCCTGCCTTTGCTCGCGCATATAGCGCTCTATGGGCGCCCGGGCCTCCAGAGGATGTGGATGACTTTGGAAAACGAATAGGATTAGGAGACTCAAGTTTGCCCTGGCCGATATTTCATGCCGGACTGAACATTGTCCTAGCACTAGGCTGCTAATTCTCCTCATTGGATAGGATGACGCGCGAAGCTACCGCGGATGCCTTCTTCCAGCGATCCCAGAAGTTCTTAAATGGCATCTCCATGGCTAAAGGGAGTTTAGCGCTTGTCCAGACACTTTTACTGATGTCATCTTATCTGCAAGGAAGCGAGTCCCCAGCACGGTGCTGGAATACCATCGGCTTTGCATGCAGAATGGCGCAAGCACTCTGAATGCATTCCTTGAGTTCGGATAGATTTAGATCGGCGGCGGAAATCCAAGTCAGAAGACGTGTGTGGCATGGGTGTATCATGCTGGATCTGTAAGCTTCTTCTTCTGTTGACTTTAGAAGGATAAAATCAATCGATCTCGATACTCGCTAACGGAATCTCCACAGAGCGAGCAGCATGATGTTGGGCCGCCCGCCCATGATCCAGGATTCAGCGGTCCCTCTCCCAGACGCCATCGATGATGAGGCCCTCGATCAACCGAATCTAGTTTCCAGATTGCCACCCACAGCCTTATCGAGAACAGAATTTTACGTGCGCACGTTGCAGCTGTATAAAATTCTAAGGCAAATCCTGGCAAGAATCTTTGCGCCCTGGGAAGGTAGACAGGAGAATCTAGCTGAGCAGCCTCAGGCTGAAAGCAGCCAAGCTAGAAATGTGATGGAGCTAGAAGTAGAATTATTGGCTTTAAGTCAGAACTTCCGGCACAACTGAACTGGCAAAATGGAGAAATACCGGCCAATACCAGTAAGCAATATTCGCGAGAAAGTTGCTTGCTAAGGGCGAGGTGGGTGACTTGCGAACAATTACCTGACTTCTCTGATTGCGAATCTCTTTGTCAGATTTCTGCAGTATAGAATTCTTCTCCTGCGCCCTATCCTGATCAGGTTCTGTCGGCAAATTCGCGTCTCGCACGCTTCCTCTCTACCGCAAGCGTCTTCGGAGTTGCCAATCGAGATATTTATGGATTTCAGGCTCAGCTGCTCTATCAATTGCGTCAAGGCGGCCATCGAGCTGATACATCTTATGAATGATACCTCGACAACTGAGCTGGCTAGTGTGTGGTGGTATAGTGTATTTTGTAATTACCTCTCACGAGATAATGCATCAGCACAAGGAATCCCGCTGACTGACTGCTCTGTCTCAGATGCCTTTTCCGCCGGAATCGTTCTTGCCCTAGCTCGGACATGCTCCGCTATCAAAGCCAAGTTTGCAGAGTCGACTCTTCAAGATTCTTGGAAAAGCTGCTCTGAGTGCCTAGAAAAGATGAGCTCCCTTACTAAATCTGCTGAGATTGGCGGCCAGAGTCTCAACAAAGTTTTGTTCCTCCTTATGCAGGCCCAGCATGATCCATCTATCACCAACCCAGCCGCCGGTCAAGAACACAGATCACAGCCCCAAGGTCAGGATATCCATTGCGAAGCATCATTGACTGACTTACCTATGCCTCCTGCGACGGACTTCGGGGAAGCTCTTGACCTGGATGACGAACAGCGCTCTTTCTGCATGCCGGGTTCGGACATTTTCACCTATCTGCTGGGAGAACCAGGTTTAGCTGGGTCAATGGATGAAGCGATGGGTGACGAGTTATGGCCTACGGCACCTTTGTTTCTGTGAAATCGAGATAGATACTAACATTAGGGTGGGAGACTTTCAAGGACGCCTCGGGGACGAATCTTAGCCCTTCGAGGCTGTACATGAGATGATATAGATGTTTTCTAAGGGCTATCAGAGTATATGACTCTGAGTAGAGACAAGCTTCTGATACCGGACAAGCTTGAGTTACTTATGCAATACGTGCTTGAATGAGCACCACAAACCCAGGTCCGAGAGTCGTCATGTACAGGAATGAATGACCAATTAGACGAAGAGCCCTGGTTTCATGTATGATGAGCTGAGTCTTCTTGTATATCCACTCATAGAAGAACACTACTATAAGCAATCTGAAGCCGGCCTCTCTCTCTTTTACAGGACGAATGGTCCACCATTCAAGCCACTTAAGTAGCGTGTCTTTCGATAATATGTAAGTAAGATCTCTGCTTCAACGGTTCGACTACCCAAAAGTGCAACCTGTAAATCTTCTACGTACTTGATGATCCTCTCGATGTCCTATTTAGCCGAACGCCCATTATTCAGCTTCATTTGGATTATTTGGAATGTCTGTCGGACCTTGCGCCCTGCAGTCAGCTTGCTGTGCAGTAACTAGCTTGATAGTCCTGTACTGTACGTATCCGATACCTTGAATACCGATTATCAACCGTCATTCCACAGACCGGCATCTTCTTCTACCCACCCGGTATTACCAGCCGATACGCCACCCGGTATTTCCCTTTCTTGGAAGCGCACTGATGCCGAGCGACTCATAGAATGCTTGAGAATGAACCACAACTCAAGCATAAGCCATTCTTTGCCTCTATTCACAATGTGCTCTCTATGCTTAAGACGAGGTATAAGAGAGAGCAGTTCTTCTCCTCGAGCTCAGTCTTGTCTGTCCAACATTGTATCATTCTATCTCTCCACTACTGCCTGCTCTTTCTATCCTCTGACCATTGACCGTTGATCCTCTCGTTGTGCATTATGTCCGAGACCATTGAGACGGATGTCTTGATCTCTGGCGGTGGCCCCGTGGGTCTGCTTATTGCTTACTCACTGGCACTACAGGGCGTGGACTCTCTACTCGTCGGTAAAGCACTCCTTACCCTTTCTTCTGTCACAGACATAGCCTAACAATAATGGAAAAGAACGACATGACAAGGCCCACCAAGCGATGTATGGCCGTGCAACAACTCTCTACCCTCGTACCCTCGAGATGTTCGATCAGCTGGGTCTTCTCGATGAACTGAATCAAATCGGTTACGTTGCGCGCAACAGCGTCACCTATCGCAAGGGCAAGCGCGTTACCTCCCGAGGATGGCACATCATGTTCCAGCGCACGTATGGCACCTTTCTTGACTACTGCCTCAACATCCGCCAGAAATACTCCGAAGAGGTGATTCGGGGCGCTTATGAGAGCCTCGAAGGCACGCCCTACATCGGCTGGAAACTGGAGCATTACACGGTCGACGACGCTGCGAAGGATGATTATAAAGTGACGGCGAATGTCACAGAGGTCAGCTCGGGCAAGAGCCTGACGGTGAAAAGGTATTTGGTTATTTGGACCTGACAAATGATCATCGATCCCGATTGACATCTGCCAGCAAATACATCGTCGGTGCCGATGGCGGTCATTCCCTTGTGCGTCGTCTCGCCAATATCCCCTTCGAAGGCGATCAGACCGTGTTCAAGTGGATTCGCATTGATGGCTACTTCAAGACCAACATGCCTGATGCCGATGTGGGTTTCGCTTCAATCGAATCCGAGGCCCACGGCAACGTACTCTGGGTCCAGCTGGATCATGGCGTCAAGCGTATCGGCTTCGCGATGACGGCGGAGATGCTCGCCAAATACGGCGACAATTTTACTCTTGAAGACGCCAAGGCGGAGGCCGTCAGAGCTATGGCGCCTTTCTCACTGGAGATCGAATCTGTCGAGTGGTGGACCTTGTACGGGTATGATCATGTCTTGTCTACGCTTTTCAAGTTGCGCAGCCCACTAACCTTCTGCAGTATTGGCCAGCGAGTGGCAGATCAATTCTTCAACAACGATCGAGTCTTGCTGGCCGGCGACGCGTGCCACACGCACTCGTCCGGTGCTGCTCAGGGTATGAACACGGGTATTCATGACGCCGTGAACTTGTCCTGGAAACTGGCCGGCGTTGTCAGGGGCTGGTACGGCGCCGACATGCTGCAGAGCTACGACACGGAGCGTCGTCCGGCCGCACAGTACCTGATTGAGCTCGATAAAGCTTTCTCGGCGACCATCTCCGGCCAAGTTCCGGACAAGTACAAAGGGCACTGCATAGACGCCAACGAGCTGTTCACCAAGCTCTTCGATGAGACTATCCACTTCAACATCGGCCTCGGGATCCACTACGACGAGAACCTGATCAACAAGCCCCCTTCAGCGACTATGAATAATGCGGGCTGGAGAGCTCCCGACGCTCTGGTCTATGCCCCCGGCTCGCGCCTGCCCACCCGTCTCTTCCATCTGACCAAGAACACCGGCGTCTGGTCCATCCTGGTCTTCGCTGGACAGCCGGAAAGGACGAAGGCGACCCTGAAGACGGCCGTGGAGGATCTGGGCAAGCTTCGCGTGGCATTGCCCCCTGGGGCCGTTCGTCTCTTGACCCTGGTCTCGCAGGCTTGCAGCGGAGGTGACCATGTCTTCGAGACTCCGAGAGCGGGCAAGCTGTACTACGACGCGGAACGGTCCGCTCATACCGCCTACACCATCTCCGACTATAATGGCGGTCTGGTGGTGGTGCGCCCGGACGGCATCCTGGGCTTCGCGACTCACTTGGATGATGTAGAGGGTGTTGCCGAGTACTTCAGGGGCTTCATGACGTACTGAGTGTGTGTATTTGGAGAGCAGTGTCTTGTTTATTTGGGTGTTTTTTTGTTCAAGAAAGAGTATTGGAGCGATGCTATGTTGTAGACATCGATAGACAATTAGACATAGAAATGATAGAAGTTATTTTGACTCATAGTTAGGATGTGCCCTAAGTCACTAGACCGGCACGTTCATTGCTACCCTAAAAAGTTAGTCAGGTTGGGTTTCTATGAGTACGGTCGACCATCATCAGTAACTAATTTAGGCCTAGCTTATGCAGCACTGCATTCCGTCGGTGAGCTTGAGCCCCGAGCAGTAGAAATCAAGTTTACCACGCTCTTACTCCGTAGAAGATTTGAGATGAGATCATATTTGATGAAGGGCAGTCGAATGAGTCAGCGCTTTATCTCTAACTAGCTACTACTTCTTAGTTCCAGAAAGTAGTTAGAAGACAAAGTAATAGTCTGTAAAGCAGTATTTCCATAGATCTTTTATCATATTTAATTATGAATACATAAGTCAAATCAACAAGACTATTGGATAGCTGTTAAGAAGGCTTCGCCATATTATTACAGTATTGGATCAAGGTTCGAAACCCAAACTTGTGCCGGTTGGATGGGCAATACTGCCGACGGTTGCCGCCCATCGGACAGTGGCGATCGCCGGGGAAAAGCGATAAAAGCGATAAACCGAGTGGGGAATTCGCCCCCCTCCTTCCCCCTTACCCCGATAAGACCCCATCATCTCTTCATACAACAGCTATTACTAACTAACTAACTGCCTCTCACATCATTGATCATTAACTTACTCCTTTCTACTATATTGTACGATTCCTGTATGCTACACCCCTCTCCTCCATCTTGGTTCCTTCCTCTCTCGACACTATTCCACAACTTCTACTCCTACTTCATGCCAGCGTTGAGTTAGTTACCCCGCATCAACGCTGGTTCCGAGTGGCGGTTTCTCCACCCTCTAGCAAAATCGTCGCATAGACACATTTGTTCGGAGTCCACCACAGCCAACACAGCAAGATGGCTCCTGGAGTTCTGAGTTCATCACCACCGACGGTGCCATCCAAGGCCGTCTCGCTGGCTCAGCTTACCGAAGATTGGGACGACACTATTCGGTTCTACCTCAACGGCACCAAGGTTGTCCTCGACTCGATCAACCCCGAAACCACGTTATTAGAGTATCTCCGTGGGATCGGCCTGACGGGCACAAAGCTAGGATGTGCAGAGGGTGGCTGTGGTGCCTGTACGGTGGTATGTCTTCTGAAGGAGCCCTTGGATCTGGTCATTGCTAAGTTCATTCATTTCAACGTTAGGTGGTTTCCCATATCAACCCCACCACGAAAAAGCTATATCATGCATCCGTGAATGCTTGTCTTGCCCCGTTGATTAGTGTGGATGGAAAGCATGTTGTCACTGTGGAGGGGATCGGCGACGTGAAGAATCCTCATGCGATCCAGCAACGGCTAGCGGTTGGTAATGGTAGCCAGTGTGGGTTTTGCACTCCTGGAATCGTGATGGTGCGGCACTTCGATATGAGATTGATGGATCATGAGCTAAAACGTTGGATATAGAGTCTTTATGCCCTTTTGCGCAACAACTCCGAGCCATCGGAGCATGACGTGGAAGAGGCTTTCGATGGAAATCTTTGTCGATGCACCGGGTACAGACCGATCTTGGATGCAGCTCAAAGCTTTTCTGCACCAAAAGGCTGCGGAATGTCTTCTGCAAACGGAGGATCAGGGTGCTGTATGGAGAAGAAAGGCGACTCGGGAGGGTGTTGCAAGGAAACGCCTGCCGCCTCGGTCAAGGACGAGAAAATACAGACCTTCACGCCACCCGAGTTCATCGACTATCGGCCAGACACGGAGCTCATCTTCCCACCTCCTCTTCGAAAGCATCAGTTCCGAGCTTTGGCACTGGGAAACAAAAAGAAGAAGTGGTACCGGCCAGTTACACTGGAGCAGCTCCTGGAAATTAAGGCGCTGCATCCCGACGCTAAGATTATCGGCGGTAGCACGGAGACGCAGATCGAGATTAAGTTCAAGGCTATGAAATACAGTGCCTCCGTTTATGTCGGCGACATACAGGATCTGCGGCAGTATACACTGCGGGACGACTGTCTCGAGCTTGGTGCCAATGTTTCCCTGACCGACCTCGAGAGAATCTGTGACGAAGCGCTTGATCGATACGGAACTGTGCGCGGGCAGCCATTCAACGCCATCAAGAAGCAACTTCGTTACTTTGCTGGACGACAGATCAGGAATGTTGCTTCTCCTGCAGGTAACTTGGCTACTGCTTCACCAATCTCCGATCTCAATCCAGTATTTGTTGCTACGAGAACTACCCTCATCGCCAAATCACTAGGCCAGACCATTGAGATACCCATGGATCAATTTTTCAAAGGCTACCGAACTACCGCTCTTCCTCAAGATGCCATTATCGCTGCGTTGCGGATTCCAGTCGCGGCTGAGGAGGGAGAATACATAAGGGCCTATAAACAATCCAAGCGAAAGGATGACGATATTGCCATTGTCAATGCAGCTTTACGTGTCTCCCTTTCGGAGTCACACACCGTCAAGAGTGTGAATCTTGTCTTTGGTGGTCTCGCACCGATGACTGTCTCGGCACGAAACGCGGAAGCGTTTCTGGTTGGCAAGAAATTTCCAAATCCTGCGACACTGGAGGGTACAATGGCCGCTCTGGAACAGGACTTTGACCTGAAGTTTGGGGTTCCTGGTGGAATGGCCACTTACCGCAAGTCTCTTGCCCTGGGTTTCTTCTATCGATACTATCATGATGTCTTATCCAAGATTGAAGTCAAGAGTGCGGATATTGACGAGGACGTCATCGCTGAGATTGAGCGGGCCATTTCCACGGGAGAAAAGGATCACGAAGCTTCCGCGGCGTATCAACAGAAGATTCTTGGAAAAGCCGGTCCCCATTTCTCTGCACTCAAACAAGCCACGGGAGAGGCCCAGTATACCGATGACATTCCAACATATCAGAATGAGTTGTATGGTTGCATGGTGCTGTCAACCAAGGCGCACGCCAAGCTCCTCGATGTTGATCCAACCGAGGCCCTGGATATTCCTGGGGTTGTTGACTACGTGGACCACACAGATCTCCCAAATCCAGAAGCCAACTTCTGGGGAGCACCAAATGCCGATGAGCTTTTCTTCGCTGTCGACGAGGTTAATACTGCTGGTCAGCCAATTGGTATGGTTCTAGCGACATCCGCTAAAATTGCGGAGGAGGCTGCTCGGGCCGTCAAAGTGAAATACGAGGATCTGCCAGTGATCCTTTCGATCGAAGAGGCCATCGAGGCGGAATCATTTTTCGAACATTACCGTTACATCCAGACTGGCGATGTTGAGAGCGCCTTTGAGAAGGCAGCTCACGTATTTACGGGCGAATCGAAGATGGGCGGACAGGAGCATTTCTACCTGGAGACGCAGGCTTGCGTCGCCATACCCAAGAACGAAGATGGAGAGATGGAGGTCTGGAGTGGGACCCAAAATCCGACGGAAACGTAAGTCTTGCTGCGTTGTTATTTCTTCCAGACCCGATGCTGATGCTGCTGCAGACAAACATATGTCGCCCAAGTTACGGGGGTATCAGCCAATAAGATTGTGTCTCGGGTGAAGCGTCTCGGTGGCGGCTTCGGTGGAAAGGAAACCCGATCAATCCAGCTGGCCGGTATCTGCGCGACGGCTGCTGCGAAGCTGAAGCGCCCAGTACGGTGCATGCTAAACCGCGATGAAGACATCATCACCTCGGGTCAACGCCATCCCTTCTACTGTCGCTGGAAGGTAGCCGTTGACGGAGAGGGCAAACTCCTCGCCCTTGACGCGGATGTCTACGCCAACGGCGGCCACACACAAGATCTCTCCGGCGCAGTCGTGGAGAGAAGTCTTTCACACATCGACGGTGTATACCGTTTCCCGAATGTCTACGTTCGGGGCCACATTTGCAAGACCAACACCGTCTCAAATACCGCATTCCGCGGTTTCGGTGGTCCGCAGGGCATGTTCTTCGCTGAGAGCATCATGGAAGAGGTTGCGGATCACCTGAACATCCCCGTGGAAGATTTCCGGCTCCAAAACATGTACAAATCCGGCGACAAGACACACTATAACCAAGAGCTCAAAGACTGGCACGTGCCGTTAATGTACAACCAGGTACTCGAGGAGAGCTCTTACGCCGAACGTCGAAAGGCCGTGACGAAGTACAACAAGGAACACAAATGGTCGAAGCGCGGAATGGCGATCATCCCCACCAAGTTCGGTATCTCCTTCACGGCACTATTCCTGAACCAGGCCGGCGCTCTGGTCCACATCTACCACGACGGCAGCGTACTCGTCGCCCACGGCGGCGTGGAGATGGGCCAGGGTCTGCACACGAAGATGACGATGATTGCGGCCGAAGCGCTGGGCGTGCCGCAATCCAGCGTCTTCATCTCCGAGACCGCGACCAACACGGTGGCCAACACCTCGTCGACGGCCGCCTCGGCGAGCTCGGACCTGAACGGCTACGCCATCTTCAACGCGTGCGAGCAGCTCAACGAGCGCCTCCGGCCCTACCGCGCGAACATGCCCGGGGCGACGATGAAGGAGCTCGCGCACGCCGCGTACTTCGACCGCGTCAACCTCTCGGCGCAGGGCTACTACCGCACCCCGGACATCGGCTACGTCTGGGGCCAGAACACGGGCCAGATGTTCTTCTACTTCACGCAGGGCGTCACCGCCGCCGAGGTGCAGCTCGACACCCTGACGGGCGACTGGACCCCGCTGCGCGCCGACATCAAGATGGACGTCGGCCGCACCATCAACCCGGCCATCGACTACGGCCAGATCGAGGGCGCCTTCATCCAGGGCCAGGGCCTGTTCACCACCGAGGAGAGCCTGTGGCACCGCGCCTCGGGCCAGATCTTCACCCGCGGCCCCGGCAACTACAAGATCCCGGGCTTCCGGGACATCCCCCAGGTGTTCAACGTCAGCCTCCTCAAGGACGTCGAGTGGGAGAACCTACGCACCATCCAGCGTTCCCGCGGTGTCGGCGAACCCCCCTTGTTCATGGGCAGCGCCGTCTTCTTCGCCATCCGCGACGCCCTCAAGGCCGCCCGCCGCCAGTGGAACGTCCAGACCGTCCTTCGATTGGAGAGTCCGGCGACCCCCGAGCGGATCCGCGTGAGCTGTGCGGATCCGATCATCGAGAGGGCGCGCGTGGTGCCGCAGCCGGGCGAGAAGAGCTTCTTTGTGGCTATCTAGTTGGAGCCTCGCAATTGGGTGTGGGCTTTTTGGAGGCGGTGGGGGGTAATATTTCATGAATCTGACGACACGCACATACCGGCATGTAGCAATCTATTCACTCATCAATGCATCATTTCGAAAATCTTTGGATCATGCAATGTAGAATACACTATCGTAGCCACGTTCTACGGGTATATCACGCGAAGCCTAAAACGAGAGGTAAGGAGACGGGCAGCGCTGGAAGTGGAGAAATCACCCGCCGGAAAACTGTAGACAAGACACAAAGAAGAAAAGAAGAAAAAGAAAAGGCTCAGCAACTGGACTACCACCTCGTCCCGCCCTCACGGAGCGAGAAGAAGTGGATTTCGAAAGGAAGTGGAGAAAGGAGTTGTTCAATGCTTCTCCATCCCATACTCCACGTAACTGCTGCCCCGCAGATCCGACACCCCGTCCACACGTAAGGCGTTCCTCTGGCCCGCGAACCCGACCTTCTCATCCGGGTACACCCCTAGACCTGCAGTTGTTGTTGTGGTATTAGTCGATGCGGTTGTGGTACTCATGGTGGTGGCGGGTCCCCTCCCCGTCTGCGTCGCGACCTCGTACCGCGGCGCAGCAGCAGCGGCGTCATCATCACTGACATCCAGATCGAAGCGCTGCTGATGCTGTCGCGGCATGCTGGTCAGGGGCACATCGATGAACCCTGCATCACCGGGACCGAGGCCGGGATCCGGCCGGGAGGAGACGGGGGCGGGCCCGCCCTCGCCGCGGGTCTTGTCCTTCTTGGCGAATAAAATCAAGGCGCGGGTGACGCCGAAGAGGGCGTTGACGACCCAGACCAGGAGGATGAAGGCGGCGATGATGGTCTCGAGGCGGAGGCCCTTCTCGAAGGCGGCGATGACCTTGTCGACGACCTCGGTGATCTTGTTGGAGGTCTTGTCGCCGGCCTCGGCGAGGAAGCTGTCGTCATCGGAGGCAGTGCCGTTGATGGAGGCGGCGGCGCCGCGGGAGAAGACGTCCTCCGGGAACAGGGGGAAGTCGACGTGGGCGTGGTCGTGGACCCAGGTGAGGCCCTTCTGGACGCTGGCGACCTTCAGGCCGATCAGACAGTTGAACACCTCGAGGAGCGGGTCGTAGAGGATGGTGTCGCCGAAGGTGCCATTCAGCACGTCGATGGTCTTGTCGACGAAGGTGTTGAGCGTGTCGTTCAGCGCGGTGGTGCTGGTGTTGACCCACCCCAGCACGTTGGTGTTGATCTGCGAGTCGACGTGCAGGATCGCCGTGTTGGTGTCGTTGGCCCACTCCGCCGAGCTGTTGGCCAGCGCCGCCACGACCTTGTCGGCGAACTGACCCACTTCCTCGGAGAGCTCGGGCACGGTCCGCTTGACGGCGGACAGGAGCACGTACTGGCACAGGCACGAGAGGAGCCCCGCCAGCGCCAGGCACAGCACGAACAGCGCCGCGGGCGTCGTCGCGTACGCGATCGTCCACCGCACCAGGATCTGCGCGCGGCTGTTGCTGAACCGGCTGGCCGCTTTGATCCCCGCCGCCGCCGTGTACGGCCGCGACACGATGTACACCACGTCCATCGGGTCGTGGGCCTCCTTGCGCACCAGCTGCGAGCGTTCCTTCATGTGCCGCCAGCGCCGGATCTCCTGCCACGCCATGGGGACGCAGGCCAGGATGGCGGCGATGACGAGGATGGCGATGAAAATCTTCCGCGCCGTGAGCGCGGCATCGGTGGCGCCCTCGAAGAAGGAGTTGATGCCGTCGTTCGAGTCGCAGAAGGTGAGTTTCTTCTTCGCCGGCACCGAGAGCGCCGACGCGTTGAAGCTGTAGTTCCCGAGGGAGCCATTGACCAGCTTCTTGACCTCCTCGAATGGGAAGCGAAGCACGTTCTCGGTGAAGTTGCTGACTTCGTCGAAGGTGGGGATCGAGCTGTTCAGCTTGTCGAGACTGGCGTCGATGGACGAAGGGAGGTGGGCGTTTTCGAGGCTGTTAATGGAGTCTGTGAGGTTCAGGGTCGGGACGCTCGTGCCGACTGCACTGAGGACGGTGTTGACCTTTTCGAGGAAGCTGTTCAGCGTGTCCTCGAACGTGTCGACGGTCTTGCCGATGTCTTCGCCAACGGTCTTGATCGTTGAGTTGAGGAAATCGGCGGCGTCTTCCAGGACGCTGACTCCGATCTCGACAGCGCCGCGCACGACCAGCGTGAACAGGCAGAGATAGGTCTGATACATGACCTTGATGAAGAAAATGACCAGCTCTTCCACGGCCGTTAGCGACAGCGTCAGCACGCTTTCCAGCCCGTCGATGGCCGCGTTGACCGTCTTCACCGCCACCTCGTTGACCCCCTGTGCTAGATAATGCGGCATGGAGGCCATCGTGCTGCCCATGGTTTCCACGGATGTACATGCCGATAGTGCTTCACTCTTGGCCTTGGCCATGTCGCTCTCTATGCTCGACACGGCCATCAGGACTCTGACCAAAACTAAGAGCAGCAAGATGGTCCATCGGTTGATCCATGACTGTGACAAGCGGGCGCGCAGCCCCAGGTAGGGTGTGATGCCGTCCGGGTGAAGTGGGATGATCCGACCAGAGCCTCCAGTATGATCATGGGCGCCGTAAGGTGGCAGTAGGGGGAATATGTTTCGTGCAGGTCCGAAGATCCCCATAATGGCGATCGACTGCGAGTCTCGCCGAAAGTGCTCGTTTGACTGCAGACACAGAGTATGGCTGCCAATGGAGTCCCAAGCAAGTCTAGTATGCACCGAAGGGGAATGAGAATAACAGAGAACAGTAAGAAAGTAAGAATAAGATAACCCTCAGCGAGTTATCTCAAAACTCCACAAGCAAGTCTATGATGCAGTGTCTAGTATGTCGTGGTAAAGGTTAAACAAAGGGAATTATCGTATCATTTAAGAAGAGACCCAGAGAATGCAGTGTCAATAGGAGGGATTAACACAAGAAAAAGTCCATCATTCAAGGGAGTGCAAAACAATGGAGACCCAAACAGGGGGAACCAGGCGGGCAGTCATTGTATAATATATGGGTCTTTGCTTTCCACCAGGAGAGCTCTGCGGGATAAACACATTCATGGCCGCTGCAAAAGTGAGACAAAGATAGTAAGTCATGATTGTTTGGGGCTCCATCGCCGCGCCAAAGGAGGCTGGCTACCACTCAGGACAGCGGTACGGAGATCGCAACAAAGACCAAAGACCTGATGGGGGTGAGCAGCTAATTTCGAAATCTTTTCCCTTCTTTCTTTAGGTAGCTTGGTTTCATCTGGCGCAGAGATCGTTCCCGTGCAGACAAGAAGATAGACTTGATGATCTGATGGGTTTCTGCAGCAGTGGCCCGGCCGAAGATAGTAACGGCGCTTAGCACTTCAGCCCAGCGCAAGGGCTCTGAGCCACTCATTTTGATCAGTCTTGAAGGAGAATCGACCCGGAGCCCCACAGCGATCGAAAGACTAAATTAGCCATGCCATCGTGTTAATGGTCTTTTCTATCTGGGGTTGTTTGGTGTTGAGTGTTGAACCGAGACGGCGCTTCCTGGGCTGTGGTGTTGTAGGCAGCAGGCAACGGGGGGTTTTCTGTCATTTGACTATCCCTAGAGGCATCTGAGACTGAGCACCTTGAAACTGGATACTTAGGATATTGAGTACTCAGGCATTGATAACTGTCTTGGTCGATGACTCAGATGATGGTCTAAGTCTTTGCTTGTCATAGAAGTGTAGGTAGTTGCCAGAGACCGGGAATCAGCCTGCGACAGAAACAGAGACAAGACTAGCGGCACGTGATGGCGGGCTCTTCACTGCGTGCTTCAAACTGCATCAGGAGTTTGTCTTTTCTTCTCTTGCTGATAGGCATGATCTTACTTATGCGCGTCGTACTTGATTTGCTAGAATGTAAACCGTGGACACATGGACTCATTCGATGTCATCTTCAAGGAGATAGCTACTGCCACGGAATCGGCTTCGATATAAAGGAGTTATGCTTGCATTGAGTACATCGCTTAGTCTTAAGACATTCCGAATAAAGACTGTTAACAAACACAGTCCTCGTAATTAAGCTCAGAATCCTCTTGGACACACAATCAAGCCATAATTTAGCAGCGTATTTCAGTAGTATCTTGTAGTGTAGTGAATTATGAACGCAGGATGGCAGGGCTCATGGCAGCCCCGTAAGGGACCCGCATGGTATTGCAGTGAATAAATGAAAAAGGGTCCTGAGCAACGGCGTCCTTCTTTCTCTCGTGCGTCAGTCCATCAAAGCCGTCGGTCACCAAGCCACCAAGAACAAATACATCGAACTGGTCAACTGCGGTGTGAGCTGAAGCAACAATACCGGTATATCAGCACACTTGGATCTACCAGACATATTAGCACTGACAAAGGACAGAAGTCAACGGCGAAGCCGAAAAGAGAGAAAAGCTCACCAAGCAGATTGCGCACCTGATCCGCTTCACTTATCCTTGCTCTTTCAGATCGTGCAGACCCAATGTGATGTCAAGATGGCACAGAGTCCTCGAGGCAACAAGCAGAGAGCAGTAGCAGCAGCAGGCTCAGACGAGAAAGCCGCGTCCTCCAGCTTCCTGGCCGAGCTTGACCACGCACTGGAGAGCCGGTCAGTCAGTTGGTTACAGGCCGTGGAGTCTCTCAGCCAGAATCCGTCAACCGAACCGCCAGGTCACGGGATCACCAAGTCGATCGAACAGACAACCATTCACCACAACACAGATCAGAAAGATAACAACACAGCGGGATGTGACGAAAGCAACACCGCCTTTGACAACGATATCTCTGGTTTCGAAAGCAGTGGTGCCAGTACGTTCTTCCCCTACACAACCATCACTCCATCCCTCCATGCCCCTCTCACCTCTACTTTCATCCATACCCAGTACGATGGGTCGTCCAGCCAGACTAATGGAGTCCGTTGGACAACCTACAGGCAGTCAAGAAGATGTCTCAGTAGACAGGAGATCTCGCGCTGAGGCGATAGACTTGCTCCGCGCGAGAACAGCCACTCGTTCGACTCCCACTTCAAGCCCGACCCCGACGCAGACCCCTTCGACACCTGTTGTGACGGTGCTTGATACTACACCAGTTAACGCAGTTGATTCATCTCATCTCCCTCCTACCTACTCTTCAACCGAGAACCCAGCTTTTGAGCAGTCAGCCAGCCTGTCTGTTGCATCATCTCCCAAGGTTTGACCTTCTGAACAATTATTCGTCTCTTCTCTTCTAACCTCCCCACAGGCTCTACCATCCGAGCAGCCAGCGACCTCACCTCTTTCTCCAGGATCTGAGGACAAATCTTCTGATCACATACTGAGTCCACCTGTCTCATCGTCTCCCAAGGAACAACCTTCTGCGGAGCCCCTGAGCGAGCTCGCTCCTGCAGCATCTGTGGGTATATCCAGTGAGCATCCAGTGAGCTCGCCTGCCATATCATCACAGGATAAGGATTGTGAAGAGCCTTTGGGCGTGTCGGCTCCCATAACATCTGAGAGTAAATCTTCTGAGGCGCCAGTGGCCACGGCTAGACCTTCAACACCCGAGAACAAACACTCGAGCTTGCCAGCCCGTGCATCTCCATGTAAGGTTCAGACATCTGAGCAGACATTGAGCTCACCTGTCCCTTCAGTCTCCGAAGACGAGCCTTCTGAACAGACTTTGAGTCCACCTGTTTTTTCAAGCTCTGATGATAAGCCTTCTGAACAGCCTTTGAGCTTACCTGTTCCTTCGAAGACTGAAGACAAACTAGTCGGCTCAACTATCCCTTCGCCTCCCAAAGATACCTCATCTGAAAAACCATTGAGCTCACCCACCCCCCCAAAACCTGAAGGCAAACCTTGTGAACAATCAATCAGCTCAACTACCCCTTTACCACCCAAAGAAACCACCTCTGGAAAACCATCGAGCTCACCTCTCCCTTCAAAATCCGAAGAGAAACCAGCTGACTCGACTGACCCTTCGACATCTGAAGACAAACCTTCCGAACATCCACAGCCACAAAGTCCACCTCTTCCAGCCTCCTCATCTCTCCCCACCCAGCCATCCGAGCCAGAACAAAGCCCATCTAAAGACCACTCCCCCCAGCGACCCCAGCCAACCGCACCCACCCCAAAGATGGAGCCTACCAAGTCATCCAAGAAGGCCAAGAAGAACAAGGCCAAGAAGAACAGAAAGAAGGCAAACCGTGCGGCAGCAGGAGGTAGTGGTAGTGGTGGTGGTGGTGGTGATGGAGGAGCGGGCACAGGAGCTGCCGAATCGAGCAACCTATCCACCAGCGGACAGAGCGAAGGCTCGAACGCGACGACCGCCCTGACCAAGTCTGTCAACGAGCACGAGCTATCAGCGAAAGGAGCAGAGACCAACAAGGGCAGCAGCAACAACGGTAGCAGCAGCAGCAGCAGCAGCCGCCACGAGGTCAAAGCACCAGCAACTTGGAATAAACTACCTGAGCTCGCCAGCAACACGAGCAGAATCAACAAGTCGGACATCAAGCTGAGTGCTGCCGTTGCTGCTGCCGCCGCTGTTGCTCAGAGTAGAGGCAGTCGGAATCTCAGAGTCCATCCGGATACTACCGCTGCTGCTTCTCAGGATCAAGGCGACAGGATTCACGATCCAGAGACTGCTGCCAAGATAGTAGCCATCCAGGCGGCCATCGACAGGCTACAAGCCATACAGCGAAACCCGTCCGAGTTCGTCGAGCCGATAGAGGGGCTGCTGAGAATCGAGACGCCACCCGGTCAGTCCTGCCCGAGTCCCTTGTTGGCCAGTGCGAAAATCGCGAGCATCACCGTGGCGCCCTGCCGTGGCCGGCCTGGGGCTGCAAGGTCCGAGGTGCCTACCAAGACCGACGGGGAAGAGTCGACTCTCGCGAAGGGCTCGGGCAAGGAAGCCGGTTCTCCACCTCCGTATTCGAGGGATCCTGCGCCAACCACGCCTCAGAACAACACTGTCACCACTCGAACTGGGCTCACCCCCATCCAGGAAGCCACCGCCGAAGGCCAGCAGGAAGGCAAAGCGGGTCAAGGTGATACCGATAAATCCGGTACTCAGGAGGCAAAGGAAGGAGGTGATGCGCACGATCTGACTCCCAAGTCCACCAGCACGACCTCTACCGCGTGGACAGCCAGCCAGCATGCTCTTCAGACCACGCCCCAGACCGCCGTGACCTCTGAGCCATCCACCACCAAGACAACCGGCACCCAGCCAAAGGCCAGGGGCAACAATACTACCACCACAACGCAGTCCAGCGCCAAGAGACCAACACTTCCACTCCCACCACCAGCGACCCACCCCCAGGTCGCCAGTAGCAGCCACGCGCACCCCTCCCCGCCTCCCCCGACGACAGTCACATCCACATCGAGAGCCCTGCTCAGCCCCACCGCGAGCACCACAAGCACAAGCACAAGCACCACCCATTACCAACAGATCTCCAACGTCCGGGGCGGCACGCTCTCCAGCCAGAAGCCCGAGGGATTCTTCTGGCAACTCGACAGCCACGGCTTCCCCTGCGCGCTGCGCAACTGCCTCAAGCGCTGCAACTCCTGGGATGGCGTCACCGTGATCTGCCCGGGGTGTGGCCCCTTCTCCGAGACCCGCTACTGCTGCCGCGACCACCTGCTGCAGGGCATCAAGACGCACTGGCCCGTGTGCGGCGACCAGGTCTTCGTGCACCCCTGCCGCGAGAGCACGATCCCGCGCGACGTCCGCGAAGGTCCGCCCCTGATCCCCTGCCTGCACAACTACGACATGCCCGAGCGCCACCGCCAGGCGGTGTACTTCCGCATGAACGAGCGCCAGGGCGACTACTTCATCTTCGCCGACTGGGCCGACTACGTGCGCGCCGGGTTCCCCGAGAACACGACCGCGGTGCGCTGCGCCAAGCGCGTGGTGTATACCGTGCGCTTCGAGGATCCCGAGGAGAAGGATCGGTTCCGGCGTGTGCTGGCGATTTGTTTGTTCGGTATGTTCTTTAATACAAATATTCCCTAGAGTCATGGTGAGTTGGTTGAAGTGAAATCTGGGCTGACAGAACTCTCTTCTTTCTGATAGCGACGGTTGAGGTTCATGCGTTGATTGACTACATGTACCGCCTCATTCGTGATCAACTCCGCGCCGCGAACGCATCCAAGCAGCTTGAGGCCGCGCTACGCTACCAGATCCATGCGGAGACGAACGTGTCCATCCAGCAGTACATCACGGGAGAGCGCCACGCATGCGCCACTGATTGGGACGGCCGCAACCGCCGCAACTGTCCGGATCAGGTGTGCCGGTCCGAGTATCGTCGGCTCCTGGGTTCCTTGGGCGGAGGCGGTCTACGTGAAGTTGTGAGGAATATGGAATCGACTTACTGGATTCTCCGCGCCGCCAGAACCACTCATCCCACAGTCAAAGACCCGAAGAAGCGCATGCTCGGTGAAGGCTTCGAGGGCGTGGCGGAGGAGGATCAGAGGGTCTTTCGACGCGGTGATGGCTGGGATGGCGCCGGTACCGGCAACATGGAGATCGAAGGTATGAATGAGGGTCCTGAAGAAGCATGATTGACGTTCATGTCAACATTGTTTGATCCCGGCTCCTAGGCTCTGCGTTGTCGTGTTGGGTTTCCTGGTACGTCCTGTTACGGTTGAGGGTGTTAACTTCTCATCTATGTTTGCTCTGGGTAATATCAAGGCAAGGTAAACGAAGTATGAAGCGGAGGTTGCTTTTCACTTGTTAGTGCTCCGGCAGGATGGAGATAATGTCATGTAACAATACAGATAGCAAATTGCAAATCTATTCAATTGTGCTCAGTCCAGCCTCCGACACATGAAGTCTATATTCTCGTAAGTCCGTTGTTGCAACCAGTGTTTACCAAACATCGATGCACATCTATACGATCAAGGGTCATGCAGTCTAAATCACTGCTTGATGTACTTTTTCAAGCCACGTAGTCTCTCTTTAGCCGTTTCGAGCACATCGTCATTCTTGCAAACGGCAAAGCGGAGGTAATCCTCAGCAATGTGGGCATTGGCATCCGTGTAGAACTCGGTGGGAGGAATAGCTGCAACTCCCACCTCGTGGATGAGGAACCAGCAGAGCTTGAAGTCGCGAGGCCGGCTGGCCACATGGGGAGGGAATGGGTAATCCTCAGGCAATTTCACAGAGGCCATGTTTGCGAGGACGAAGTATCCGCCCTCAGGATCCGAGTACTATATAACCCAGTTGGTAGAGTTCTTGGATAATGCACGACGTCGTCACTTACCGGAATGTTGAGTTCGTCAAAGATCTGGCAGAAACGCTCCATCTTTCCCTTCATCTCCTTCCTACTCTCGTCCCAAAAGCCGACCTTGTCTGCCTGCTCGAAAGCCACCGCGGCAGCTTCTTGGAGAGGCGAAACACTGCTGTAGCAGATACGAGTGTGGGCGCCGGAGACATACTTGATCAGGTGCTCGGGTCCGATGAGGTAACCCACACGCCAACCGGTGGCATAGAAAGCCTTGCCAGCCGAGCCCACGGTGAGAGTACGCTCATATAGCTCCGGGGACAAGGTAGCAATGCGGGTGAAGGGAACGTAGTAGAGACGGTCGTAGACTTCGTCGGAGAGAATGATCAGGTTGTGTTTCACACAAAGCTCACCAATGCGCTCGAGTTCAGCGCGGGAAAAGACCTTGCCGACGGGGTTATGACTGATAGACGTCAGGCCTGATTCACTCCATACCAAGCTGGAATGCAAGCACTTACGGCGAGTTCAGAACCTAGCGAGGTTGAGTCAGTCGAGTACGATTTGCAGAAGAGTCCAAGTGCCTTACAATCATCTTCGTCTTCGAGTTGATCGTGTTCTCCAGCTCCTCGAAGTCAATGGACCACTCAGCCGCGGAGGAGGTGCGTGTAGCGCCATCTTTGGGGGGATGAAGCGGGACGTAGCGGATTGTACCACCGGGCATTTCGATGTTACTAATGTATCTTTGGGCGGCGTCAGACGGGTAGCAGAGGGGAAAGACCGTGCAACCTACTGGTCGAAGAACGGCTCGAAGACAATAACCTCGTCGCCGGGCTCGATGAATCCCATAAAAGCGCTCAGCATACCTTGTATTCGGTCAGCTGCGCGAACTTCCTCGCCTGTTCCAGGCAATCCCACCTTCATTGGCTCCCGTGGTAACGACCACCTCGGTGTCCGGGTTGATGGTGCGACCAAATGAGGGGGAGTAAGCATCCGCCAGGGCTTGCTTGAGACGAGGACGTCCCTGAAGGGGTGTGAGTCTATGCGGCTATGCGCTGTGTTGTCTTGGTGGAGGAATGTACCTTGGTCGGGGAGTATTGGTTGCATTCAACGCGGTCGAGAGCTTCCTTGGCAGCATCGAGAGCAAACTTGGGAGGGTTGTAGCCACTAAAAAGATAGCGTCAGTAGTTCTCTACTCCAGGAGCTTTCAGCAGTCGGTTACTCACAAGAAACCCTGACCCATGTTCACGATGGGCTGAACGGGCGAAGCGGCAGCAGCCTCATTGACAATGGACCTGCGCGTCGGTCAGCAATCCAGGCCGCAGCACAACAGGTTTTTAGGTATGCTTCGTACCAAACATCCTGTTTCTGACCAGCGACCCTCTTAGCCGGGCGAAATGGGTCGGGACGAGCCGCAGTGGCCGACATTGGACGTGTGCAAGCTGGATAGCGGGGGAGTGCGGAGGGGAAGGCAGAAGTGCGCAGCGAAGATGTGGAGGGCTGGACCTGGACAATTGTAGTAGAGGAAAAGAGACGTGAGCCACGGAACATAGAGGCAAGCAGTTGAGTGGGGACCAGTCAGGAGTGCAGCGAGCGAGAGAGGAAGAGGAGAGAGAAGAAAAAGAGACGGGACTGAGGGAGAAGAGGGAGCAGAGGGAGGAGGAGTCCGGGGATGGAAAGCGATGGTGGGGAAACTCAAGCTTTCCGCTTTGGGTCGAACCGGATGTTATTGCGTGCTTGGCCTTGGCAATGAGGACTGATAAGCTGTTGTCTTTACAAGATAGCACACTACTGCAGAGGTCATGAAGGTCAATTGTCTTGTTTCAATCCAACAATTGCGTTGAGGTGAGCATAAATCTTGTTGGTAGTGTCGCACAGGAGTTCCTCGCGACCTTAGGCATTCAGGCATTCAGGCATCCGGGCGTCACATGTGTCATCGCAGCTTGACAGGATTAGTCAGCCGATGGCTCTTATCGCCGCCGCGGCCGACGCGTGGGGAACGCGTTAAGCATCTTCTCAATGGCTTCAATGGTAGTCGACTCTATCCCCGGTAGCTGGTCTATCAGATAGCGCGCTGCCAGTCCGATCAAGCAGCTCACTCGAACTTCTATAAATCCATCAGCTTGCTCATCAAAATGGTATCGTGTCCCATCTGCAGCAAGTCCGTCCCCAGCTTGAAGATCAACGATCATATCGATTCCGATTGTCAGAACTTTATCGACGAGCCAAGTTCCAGCGCAGAAACCCCCTCCTCGCAAAAAGCCCCAGTCCCGTCCTTTTTCCAGCCAGCGTCTGCCCGGAAGGCTTCTACTCAGAGCAATGGATCACGAGAACCCATTACGGACTCCTCCCCGCTGCGCAATGTCAATGGCAAGCGGACAGCCCCGCTAGCGGCCGAGGTCGCCGTCGAGACGAACCATAAACCACAGCGTAATGACCTACCGTCGGAGCCCAAGCGTCCCAAGATGAATGCTTTCCAGAAGGCAGCCCCGTTGCCGGAGCGTATGCGCCCGCGGACCCTGGACGAGGTCTGCGGCCAGGAACTGGTGGGCCCAACGGGGGTGCTGCGGGGACTCATTGAGCAGGATCGCGTGCCCAGTATGGTCCTCTGGGGCGGGCCTGGCACAGGCAAGACGACCATTGCGCGAGTCATAGCGTCCATGGTGGGTAGTCGCTTCGTGGAGATCAACAGTACCAGCAGCGGGGTTGCGGAGTGCAAGAAGATCTTTGCCGAGGCCCGAAGTGAGCTTGGCCTGACCGGCCGAAAGACCATCATCTTTTGCGACGAGATCCACCGTTTCTCCAAGTCGCAGCAGGATGTCTTCTTGGGGCCGGTGGAAAGTGGCCAAGTGACGCTCATTGGCGCCACCACAGAAAACCCATCCTTCAAAGTGCAGAGCGCATTGCTCTCTCGATGTCGCACGTTCACGCTATCCAAGCTCACGGATGAGGATATCAAATCAATCCTGCAGCGGGCGCTTCGTGTGGAAGGACCCAGCTACTCGCCTACTGAGCTGGTGGATGATGAGTTGATTGATTATCTGGCACGATTCTCCGACGGTGACGCGCGAACATCTCTGAACCTCCTAGAGCTCGCGATGGATCTATCTAAGCGTGCAGGGATCACCAAGGACGAGATCAAACGGGCCCTGACGAAGACGCTGGTGTATGACCGTGCGGGTGACCAACACTACGACACCATTTCCGCATTCCACAAATCCATCCGAGGAAGCGACCCGGATGCGGCGCTCTACTATCTCGCGCGTATGATTCAGTCGGGAGAAGACCCTCTGTACATCGCGCGACGGTTGATTGTGGTGGCATCGGAGGACATCGGGCTGGCCGACAATAGCATGCTCACGCTCGCCATTTCCACTCACTCGGCTGTGGAGCGAATCGGCCTCCCAGAGGCACGGATCAATCTGGCACACGCGACGGTGGCAATGGCGCTGTCGAAGAAGAGTACGCGATCATACCGAGGCCTCAATAATGCTTTCGCGGCCCTGGCAGAGCCAGGAGTCGCCGGGCTGCCAATTCCGATTCACCTGCGGAATGCCCCGACGCGGTTGATGAAGGAGCTCGGGTATGGGAAGGAGTACAAGTACAATCCTAATTATGCGGATGGGGAGGTGGTACAGGAGTATTTACCGGAGCCGATTCAGGGACGCAGATTCTTGGAGGAGCTGGACTTGGGGACTCAGGTTGATCCAGATCTGATGAGGTGAGAGGAACCGTGCCATGTGAGCATCTCGTACATCAAACATGTACAATCCCACTAGAACATAAATCAGGGCAGATAGGAAAACAATTGCATGCGAATTGATGACTTGATGACCCAAAGCTGAAGCTGCCGCCAAATTCCAAGCCCTGAATACGCAGTAAATAGTTGTAATTGAGTAGGAGAGCAAGTCGACACTGAGGAAGGGAATCAACCGACTGGGCAATCTAACCTTGAATGCTAATGTTTGTTCCCGTCTTGGCTGCGCGTCTCCATCGCCCGCGCGTTTTCTCCACCACCTCCAACACTCTCATTCATTCTTGCGGCCTGATTCTCCTGAACACCTAAACACCCTCACATCACAGCACATCCTAATAACCAAACCCAAACCCCAACCCCTACAGAAGTAACACAATACTGCGAACCCCCGAGAATCACACGGACACGGGCAATGAGGCTCAACCACCTCGCCTAAACGCACGCCCTCTACCCCGACCAAACCAAACCAAACCACCACACCCACCGGGTCCCTCACAACAACACCACCACCACCACCACCAGAAAATGGCCTCCTCAACCCAACCCTTCGGCTCGCGCTCCTACGCCGCCGGCAAACTACCCGACCGGTCCCTCAACGCCGCCAACGCCCTCCCCTTCAGCGCGTCCTCATTCTCGCGCCACCGCGGCCTCGCCAGCGGCGGCGGCGGCATTCCCAACCCCGGCGGCGCAGGCCTAGGAGGAGCCGGGGACTTCAGCAACGACCCCAGCAGCAGCAACAAAGCGAGCCACGCAGCCGCGCAGCACAGCCACCTGCAAAGCGGAGGGCCACCGGCGCCGCCGCTGCACTCGCAAGCCCACGGCCAAGACACGACGAACCCGCTGAGTCGATTAACGGAGGAACAGCGTGAGGAGATCAATGAAGCTGTACGTACCGTACCCACAAAGCCCAAACCCATCCCAAACCCATCACAAACCCACCCCGTATGCTAACACCCGCCCCCCAAAAAAAGTTCACGCTCTTCGACCTCGACCGCGACCGCCACCTGGACTACCACGAACTCCGCGTCGCCTTCCGCGCACTCGGCTTCTCCCTCCCGAAACAAGAACTCATCTCCTTACTCACGACCTACGGGGTACCCCGGCCCCAAGTCCAGCAACAACAAGCCCAAGCCCAATCGCAAAACCACCCCACCCCGCAGAACCCCCCGCAACCCCTCCAGAAATCCACCACCACCACCAACAACAACCCCCAACACCCGTCCAACCTCCTCATGCCCCTCAGCGCCTTCCAGGCCGTCACCGCCCTCAAGATCCTGGAACGGGATCCTCGCGACGAGATCCTGCGGGCGTTCGAGCTGTTCGACGAAGGGGGGAAGGGGTACATCGATCTGGAGGATCTGCGGCGCGTGGCGCGGGAGCTGGGCGAGACCGGGCTCGAGGAGGAGGAGCTGCGGGCGATGATCGAGGAGTTTGATTTGGAGGGGGTGGGCGGTGTCACCAAGGAGGCGTTTGTGAGTATTTGTTGGCAGTGAGCCCTCGAATTCTTGGGGCTGGGAGAGTGAGTCTTAAAGTAAAGGGGGGGTTGAAGTGATAGGTTTAGGATATTTGAGGCGAGAGGTTGGTTGGTTGGTCATGTGAGGCTTCTTGCCTGTTGGGATCATGGGTTTGGGTTCAGGCTTCAGGGGAGCACTTCTGATTGTGTCACCGCTTGGTTGTTGTTGGTGTGGGTGGAACTATACACCTGTATAGTTTGGTTATGTGGTCTCGGAGCTGAAAGGCTACTTGACGTCTTTTTTTCAAATTTTCTTTTTACTATCGTTTTGGGCATTGGGCAGGCGCCGATTGTATCTTCCTCGTTTGTCGACTTCTCTTGTACTCTCATTGCTGTTTCACTTGGCTAGTTGTCCAAAAGATATCCAACTCAAGCGGCATGAACGTGTTGAACTGAGCTTACATCCTACTAAGGCATACAAGTTCGGCCAGCAACCGGTAGTCGAACTGAATAATAAAGCAATCATATTTATTGACGAGCCTGACTGTACAATGACGATGATAAGCCGGTCAAAATAATAAACAATATGATACCCAGAACATAAAATGCACCCCCAATAGAAAATGAAATAGCCACACATACAAACACAAACACCAAAGACAGACACCGAACACCACCCAAACCCAATATGAAAAGAAGCAAGTGTCACAAATATGAGTCTACAATGCTCATCATGCAGCGCTCGTGTACATGCACGTTCTACGTGCGTGGCAGAAAGAAAGCAAAATCATGCATAGCGCCCTTGGGGCGGATATTGCGGGTATTGCGGTCCGGCTGGTCCAGGTCCGGGATACGGCGGCGGAGGCGAGGACAAGCCCTGGTATCCCTGAGCCGGGGCATTGTTCGGCCATTGATTCATTGGCGGAGGCGGAGCCATAGGCCCGTTCCAGGGCCCGTAGGGAGGTCGGGGCGCAGGTCGAGCCATGGGGCGTGGTTGACGACAGCGACGAACCAAGCAGGAAAGCAGGCCAAGGAGCAACAAGCCTCCCACTGCACAGGCGACACCAATTACGATGGCTTTGTGGTCGTTGATCCACGATTTGACATTTTGTCCCTTGCAGTCTCCGTTGCTGCAGTAGCCGCCACTACCACAAGGAGTTCCATCCAGGAAATTCTGGTTGAATCCCACGCACTGACCACCGAATGAGATTGAGTTGGAGCTGCAGATCAGCTCGCACGAAGAGCTATATGCCGAGCAAGCGTACGTGTTGTTCTCGTGTAGGACGCTGCCCATCACACTGCGGCATTGATAGTCGCGGCTGGTGCATTGGCCACTGGCACACTTCAGGCCAGATCCGCTACTCCCACAACTGGTGCCATCATCTTTGTACGAGTCCGAAGGACATGAGCTGGAGTTGCCGCTGCATGTCTCGGCCAAGTCACATTCGCTCCGGCTGGCCCGGCAAACCGTGCCCGCAGAAGCATATTGGCATGACGAGCAGCAGCTGTCGTTAGAATCATCACATACGGATCCCGACGTAAACTTGCATGTAGTGGGATTGCAGCACTTGTTGTCGCCGCAGCCAGCTTCACCACCGCAATCACAGTCCTCGCCTGCCTCGACAATTCCGTTCCCGCACTGACTACCTGTATAGGTGGTGACGCCGCGGTTCGCCGAGAGACAGCTCGACTTGACACTGTTACGGCCAATTGCAGAGCAGATATTCCCGATCGTGCACTCTGAAAACGAGCTAATGTCAGTCCCCGTCGTGGGGTTCATGATATACTTGCCGCTGGCATCACATGTCTTGGATGTCAACGGGCAGCATTGCGATGAGGACTCGAGATTTTGCGAACATGTGTCAGAATCGCAGTCATGCACCGCACCGAATGTGTGGCCGGTCTCATGGGCGAAAATTTGCCAACCGCCGCCAGAGGAGCGGACGACGACATTGGCACCACTGACGGAGTTGTCGCCGCTAGTAGTCACATCCGCATTGCACAGCTGTCCCAACCAAGACACGCCGACTTCGCTGCCGGTCGGACAGTCACTGAAGAGAGTCCAATACGCGTTGGAGTCACTATGCTGGCCGCGCCACTCGGAGAACAGATTCAAACGGGAGGTGAGGTTACCGCTCGAACAGGGCATGTTCCATGCAGTAGCCGCGGGTGGGTTCTCAGGGCAAGAACTCTCCGAGATAGTCAAATTCCGCAGGCCAATCGAGACATTGAAAGACTTCTCATAAACGCTGGAAGCACTGTTGACTGTGCTAATCACCCATTGCTTCGCTGCAGTCTCATTCTTGAAGGAGCCTGTGAATGAGCAGTCCGTAGCAACTCCGATCAAGGCCACTTGTTTTGTGTTGGGGCAGCCCGAAGTGTCACCTATGGTCGACGCCAAATTCACGGTCCCTGAGTTTCCAGAGACGCTGCCGGTATCCGACTGCCGCTTGCTCAATCCGAACAAGGAATTCATCGACATGACTCCCCAACGATCTGAATCCACATCCATTTGATAGGATGAAAGAACCGGGTGATTTGGATCGACATTGAAGTCCAACTGATCAGCTTGACATGATGTTGATCCCAGCACCGATCGCTTTAGCTCTGTGTGGACGCGATACATATCCGAGTCGCGGTAGACGACCATGTATTCGCCCTTGGTGTCGACAATATCGGCATCCTGCTTGCGTTTCTTCTGTAGGTAGGTCGACTTCAACTCCACGTGGTGGTTGTCCCCATGCACACTGAATACGCCTTCGAAAAGGGGCTGGTCACCGTCATGCTTGAGATAGACTCTAGCCGATCCGACTGGATCCCACATGCCCTGACCCCGACCGATTAGACTCCTTCCCTTGAAGACTTTGTGATCTTGGCGAGAGATGGGTTCCGCTCGTCGAACATTCCCATCGGCATCGAGGTATTGTACATATGCATCGTCCGCCAGAATGTCATGATTCGGCTCTAGTTCGAGCTTGACTCGTTGATTCTTGTCACGGAGGTTGAAGGTGATGTCGAAGTGTGTCAGATGATCAACCTGATGCGAGGGCGTCTGGATCGTCGGGTGGTCTAATGTCGAGATGTGCTGAATGGTGTTGGGTGACTGCGACCGGGCTGCGTTGACAATTGAGTTAAATTGACACAAATCTCCAGGGGAAATAGAACCAACCTTGCACTTCGCAAGCAAAAAGGGATATTGCGCTTGCAATCAACGGGAGGGAGTAAGAGAAGACCCTCATGGCCGCCAACGACTGGACTTCACGGCCAGCAGAACGAGCGGAAAGTGGAATGTAAACGAGTGATTTGCAAAAACAATAGCAGATGACAGCAGCGGTAAGGAGAAGAAGTCAGATCTAATTCCCCCGGAGTCTTTCTAAGCAAAACATCAGGCAGCCGCCAAGCGTGAGACAATGGTTTGGATGATCACTGCGACCCGTTATTAAAGACGGGGGGCGGGTTTCAAATCCACTCCTGTATCTATGCCAAGGGATCGGTTTTGATTAAGTGATTGAAGCGACAGCACAATTTCTTGCTTGGTTGGCTGGCAGACAATGGAGAGATGACGCCGTATGCAGCCAGTGCACAACGAACGGATAAGGGTCTGATATGGTCTGTTACAAGACCCTGTGGCGGGAGAAAGACGATCAGGGTCTTTTCTCTCACTTTCACCGAAGCCGAGGGAGTCTCTCTCTTGGCCCGCAGAGGCGCAGCAGCCTTGGCGGGGGAAATGGCAGGAGGAACAACAATAAAAACGAATGGGATAGTGAAGAGACTGAGGCGGATCCGATCGGATAGAGATCCCTCAGGCCCTCCAAGCATCAGCAGCAGGCCTGACGAACGTCAACAGAAAAAAACAACAAACAGAGAGGGTGAGGAATGATGAAGAATTGAAAGAATGAAAGAATGGAAGATTGACAGGCGGAAAGAAGATGGATTTGTTGACAATGCCAAGCCCCCGCCCGGCCCCCTTCTTTTTCGACTCGGTCTGCAGAGGAAGCGCCGGAGGCTGCACTGATGCTTTCATTCATATCTTATCATTTTTCTCTTTCTCTGATATTGACATCCTGCTATGTCTCTTGGCTGGGGATATCATCTGCAGTCACTGCAAATGTTACAGAAAAACGCTTACAAAATGTTTGAATCATACCTACGAATCAATGCACACACATAATGACATCGTCTCCATGGCAATGAGTCACTTCCTTATGCTTAAACCCAAGGGATATCAATCCGCAGCTGCGTGATATAGAACATGCGCCTCGCGCGCAAAATGAGGAATCGAGGCACCACAGATATCACAGGCTATGCAGAGCATGCCCTCTTCCTCATCGCTTTCCTCCCACGCCACATCTCCCACAGGATGATCTATAATATGACTGGCCTCGGGACGAAACTCGGCAATGGTTTCCTTTGTCTCTGAGATGGGCACGTCCGCATACTGTGCGTCAGGAAATTCTTTGGTCCCTGTTCTTTGAGTCTGGAACATCTTTCCAATGTCGCGTCCACTGCTCTGCTTCCTATCGCCGGCTCCTTCAACCATGTTCGTCACCGCAACATTCATCAATTGAAGGTCCCAGCCAGATTTCTCCGGGTGCAATTTGCGAAACATGGATAGCAGGGAATCATGCACCAAGCGCTCTGCCAGAGCATCGATAGTTTCATCCAGAGCAAACACATATGCAGGGAGCGGCTCAGAGCGCGAGGTCCGATGAGCCGGTCGCACACCCTCCGTACCCGAGTTCCGAAGTCGCGTAGACAGTCGCAGTGTCCGAGGACGAGCCAGCCATCGGGTCGAGGACTTCTCCACGGGTTCCAAGCTGTGGACAAGTTGATCCGGCCCTGCATCTACCTCAAGGTCCTGCTCCGTCAGGTCAGTCCGCATGCGACGGAGAAGACTAGCCGTCAAAGAGGCCAATTTCTTCCGAACGTCTTCCAGAGTATCCAGACGCCCATAAGTATCCTCGATACTGATCTGAGTGGGCACGTCGCCCGCCGGAATAACCGGCGCAGAGTCAACGCCATTTAGCAAGCCCCAGACCCGCGCACCAATATCCCGGGGTGCACCTGGTCCGCCGAGTATACGGTCCAGCAGGGCTGGTCCCATACTGGAATACAGTCGCACATCGCGAACAGTCTTTGGCTCATCCGCCAGAGGGGGGGTGGCTGAGCTGGCCTGTGCGCCAGCTTTGGTAAGGTAAGCGGTGATTTTCCGAGTCAGCTTGGAGCCCAACCCAGGAATCTTCCGGATCTCATGTCCATCAAGAAAGGTCACCACATTACTCTCCAGTGCGCCTGATTTCGCGTCGTACGGCGGAAGAAGGGTGGTCTGGTTGTTCGGTTTATGTGTGTTGCCTACCAGCTTGGCTAGCAATTTGGAGGTTGAGATCCCCACGGTGGCCGTGTAACCCATGTGGAACTCGAGTTGGCCTCGCAGGAAGCCTGCCAAGTGCGAGGCCACGAGCAGCCGCGTGTAGAGCCCTGAAATCTCCCCGTTCGAGCTTAGACTTACAGCCATTAAATTCAGATCCGCAGGGTAAGTGGGCCCGTGCACTTGGGTGGCATTGTAGGAGAAACCCACTGTGGGTTCCTGCCGGTCAAGATGGAAGAACGAGTGTTCCAGGTCATGGCGGTTGAGCAGGTCAACGTTGTAATCGATCATCTCGGTCACGTCCATGAACACCTATGACCAGGTTAGAGGTGCTACCAGGGGCCCAGCCCGTGGTACTAAAGATAGTGCATGAACCTGTGGAGGTCCGGCCAACATACCTCATCGAAGCCTAGCCGTTCGACCTTGTCCCCCCAGACGAACGATCGCAGATAGAGGAAAAGCCGCTTGGAGGCATCGCGAAAGCGGGTCAGGTCCTCGCCCAGAACAATGACGACGTCCGGGCAGATCTGTTTGGCCTCCCTGATCAGTTGGAGCTTGCGTAGCCCCCTCCGTCGGGCTTCGTAATTACAGGTTACCACAATCTGTTTCTGCTGCACTGCCAACGGCAGTGACTTCAGCACCGGCTGCTCTACCTCAAAGACGGCAGCGTAGAAGCAGTCATAATCCTGCCATGCGAGATGAGGTTAGTCGGTCGTCGAGGTCTACAATCCTACGGAGCCGGAGGAAGCCCGGGCATGGACGTAGGGTCAACTGACAAAGTGCAAGATGATTCGACGATCGTCTCTGGATGGAGCTGTGGCCATGGGCTAACCCAGATTAACGGTCTTGAAAACTGAGAGTTCGAAGCGCAGTGAACAAGATTGAGGGCAGGCAGCACTGCCGGCCAACCATGCGCTCGATTAATACCTAGTGTGCTGCAGCCTTCCAGTAGCGTGGTGGAGGACACTCCATTCGCTGATAGGCCAGTGCAGCAAATCCGGTTCCTAAGAATAAACAGCAGGATGCAATGAAGGAATGATGGAGACACAGGCACAATGGAGTAGTTGATATCACACCTGGCACAATGCCTCCCTAATAATGAAACTTGACAAACTTCCAAGGCTGACAGTACGGCGAGGGATGGTCTGATTGGGTGGAGACGGAAGAGGGAGGCTGGGGGCGTGGCTGGCAGATGAGGGGTGGCTGGTGCGCGGTGGACCCTGGCTGACTCAGCTGGTTCTTCTCCCGTGACAGCAGCACTAATCCTTTTTGGGACTTCCCCACAGACTAATCTGCATTCGGCCGAAGCCGCTTAGCTAAGTCCAGCCAAGGAAAGGCTGCAGGTTGAAAGAAGACACTAACTTACAGTCCGTAGGTAAGTTAGTCACTGCACAATCCATTCATCACTTGCGTATTCCATCCATCCTCTCTCCGCATTCTGGTCGGGACCAGAAGTCGCTAAGAGTCGCCAAGAACCGTTCCAACATACCCAAGTGACAGGAACCAGAGTCGGAGTCGCTTGGACTCTCGTTTTTGTCTCTCTATCCACGCCGCTATCGCCCGGTCTCCACCCTCAAAGTGAGCCCGCCGCGTGTCGTCTACACGCCCGACTGGGCCCGGAATGGACTGGATGGGCCTGTGGAAAAAAAGAAAGAAGAAAAAAAATATCAGGTAAAAAAAAAAGAAAGGAAAAAACTAGTTGGGTTGGCGTGGGATTGACTATATTTAGACTCCTCGATGGCACGATAGCTGTTGCTGATAGGCCGATACGACGGGGACGGCTCTGCTCTGGCTGCGTCTGGACTGTGATTTTAATTTCCACAGCGGCTAATCCTTTGCCATCATCGCCGCCACTCCATCTTTGGGTCTGACTCGTTTTCGGTTCTCTGTTGTCATCCAAGACACAACACCAGCAGAAGGATTTTAGATGGTGAAGATGATGAAACTCGTCGTTGGGTTTCAATCGAATATTCTACTCAGTCTACTGAGTATTTAGTAATTGACTATGACTGTTGTCTAATGTCCATTCCAGGGTGACAAGACCGAATCAGTATGGGGGATCAACAGATCCATCATATCATGACGAGCACGTACTGCTTGATCGCCGGTGTTCTTAAAATAGGGCCCGTCCAAGCGCCCACCACCAGTAGTTCAGTGTCCACAGTCCAGTGTCCACTTGCACTTGCACTTGCACTTGACTGACTGACTGACTGACTGACTGACTGGCGATTTTGCCTCTTCTTTTCCGTCACATCATTATTCCTGTAAATTAGGATGGATCTGGTATCTCTCATATGTCTACGCTAAATACAAGAATCTGGATCCAGAACAAATAACAAGACTACTCACAATAACACACATAAGGATAATAATATCTATCTAATCCCACCCTGCATCTAGCCCATCCCCACTCAGTATCACAGCCCAGTGGAAGTCGGTCTGCAGCGCCGCTCATCCATCCATCCATCCATCCACTTGCGGGGCGACGTCGCACTCCTCTTCTTCTTCTTCTTCTTCTCACCCATTTTCTTCTTCCTCTTAACCATCCTTTCCCTCTTTCTTCTTCAACCTCATCTTACATGAACCAGATCTCCATCCTCTCATCTGCAACTTCTGCTCTTGTATCGCAGAGGGGCCCTTGTCGACCATGCTCGCCACCTCCATGACCCCGCAACAGCCTTCCTCCAACATGGCCTGCAGTTTGGCCCCAACGACCAACACCCGGTCGACGATCGCCTCCCGACCCAAACTCACCCTTCAAACATCATCCCTACCCTTGACTTTCGGCACTTCCTCCACGGGCCTGTCGCTCTCACTGGTTGCCGGCTCGACCGCATCCCCCACCGTCCGGAATACCTTCAAGAATGCCTACGACGTGACTGCGCCCGTCTCCGCCACGGCCTCCCCCTCCTCAAAGTTCCCCAGTCACCGGTTCAGCAAGCCCTCATCACCCTACACCACCCACAACCCATACCAACTACCCATGGGGGTGCGCAGCATCCTGCGCAACTCCCCGCTCGAGCCCAGCTGCCGTCGCCGGTCCACCTCGGTGGCTACCAACGGGACGACCGGCGCTCCCGCCACGAGGCGGGTGTTCTTCCCGGCCAAGAAGCAAGTCAGCTACCGCTACCCGTTGGAGGAAGAAATCCAAAATGTCCATTACACTGCGCGCCACTCGGACCTCCACGACGTGGAGGAAGAGCGCTCGAAACCAAGCACCAGCGCAAGCACACCCAGCGAGGATTCCGATTCCGCCGCCAACAACTCATCATCATTATCTTCATCATCCGACACAAACACCTCTGACGACGAACCCCAACCCACCTTCAAACCCAACCTCCTGTCGCCCGTGGAACGGAAGAAGCGAAAGCACCAAAAGGCCGAACGGCAGGTCCGCGCGGTCGCCTTGCGAGAGAAGCTGGGGGACATGACACCACAGACGCCGGTGCGCAAACGCGCCAAGCGGCGCTGCGAATGGCGCTGGACGTTAGGGCCGTTGGAGAATCGGGACAGTCTCCTGCCGCCTCCCATCCCGGAAGAGCAGGCGGCAGCACCCGGGGCAACAGCATCGTCCTCGGGATCCGACTCCAGCCCATCCGACCGGGGCTCCCGACCATCATCGACGGAATCATCCCCGTTGTTGAGTGCGACTCCCTCGCACGCGCAATCCAGTCCCAGTTCGTCTGTCGCATTTGAGCTGGAAGGAACCGACGAGTCCATGAAGATCACGACTCACGAACCACAACGCCCTGCTACCGACCTCTCACGATAACACCCCTACAACCAACCATGATGACTTGCGCTTCCAATCACGAACTCATGCATATAGACGGCAGACGACTTTCTGAAATTTCATTCATTCCGGATCCGGCCCTTCCCGGCTCATTTTTCTTTAACTTTTGTCCGTGGACACGTTATCTTCCTGGATTGTCTAAGACATTTCCAAGGCGGTGGTGCGATGATGTCATCACCAGAACCCCCAGACCGCCCCCCTTTTATATCATACTTTCTATGTATATAATTCCTTTTCTTATTTTATATTTCTAATACATACAAACCAATATCCGCACATGCATGCATGCATGCATGGCAAATCACTGTGCAGGATTAATTAAAATCGCACCCATTCTTCTTACTACTGTACCGAGTAATTGTATATTATCTTTCCCAACGCTCCCTTTCTTCAACCACAAGTAACGGACGGCATGACAGCCAAGTCCACAATTTAATATAGCAACACAAAGTGGAAGCCACCACCACCACCACCACCTACTCCGTGGTGGTCGAAAGAAATGCGACCCGTCGCTTGTATAAATATAGATTTCGCATGCCGGGCAAGTACCGGTAGGTGCCAATGACGCCCTCCCGCAGGCAGCACCTTTTCTTTTTAGTCTTTGGTTTCTTGGCCAGCAACAAGACCGGTCCTATGTCGTAGAAAAGCCCTTGCTGCGTGCGGCTCTTACTATCGAAACTTCTTTTTTCTGGATCACGAGCGGAGCGTACTGTACTGTACTGTACTGCACTCAACTCACTCAACTGCTGGTGGGAACCCAACCCAACCCAACCCACTCCCACTCCCCATCCAACACGCCGTTGTTTGTATGTCTGCATGGATCCCAAGTGCAGTGCAGTGCAGGCTGAAAAGAAACTTGGTCTTTGCGTGACACAGCTAGACTAAAGGGAAAGGGCAGTGCGCGTATCCACCAATGCGATGACTGTGTTGGGGTGTCTCTCTTCTTTTCAGTATGCCTGTACATTCACTCCCTCCCTCCTCCAGCAAACTGTAACGTAGGTGTATGTGGACTTGCACTGTGTATGTAAAGTGTTGTGTTGTGTTGTTGCCTGCACATTCGAGATTGATGCTCCCGCCGATAAGTAGTGTGGTTCACCGAGTACTCGCTGTACTGTGTCCATGGGATTCTCTATAAATAACTAGCATACATATCTCCTGTATACCCCGGTATGACCACCGATAACCTAGTTAAGTTATAGGACTTCCCTGAGGGAAGTGGCACGACCCACCGAGCCCCAGAGCGGCGGGACGGGGTGATGAGATGAAGGTTCAATAGTCCGTTCTTCGGATATGACAGACTTTGAGATTCGGGGGTTGGGGGCTCTCAACGTTGGTGTTCTGTTGTTGGGAACAAAGCTACGTACTCTGTAGCGGTATGGTAGAGTTCCGGTGGTGGGTGCTGTAAGGTAAGGGGGTGGGGAGGTGCTATCACCATTGGGGGTTGGATGTATTAATAGAACTGTTCTGTGGGATCTTAGGTTTGCATGTACCTACAGCAAAGAAGAGTACTTCGAGTTAGGGTTTCATTTGCATGAAGGTTGATCGGTAGATAGGCGGAGGTGGTTCTGCTTGGCTACCAACTAGGTACATACTGTATATAGATGCTTAGTGAGGGATTTATCTACCCTACTAATCACCAAATACATAGAGCCTGGCTATTATCTACACTGCGTATGCCTTCAAGTTATAACCATAGTCGTGCCCTCATTGATTAATACCCATCCCTTAACTCCATACTATACGTGCACAAGTAAATGGTCAACGCAAAAGAAGCAAGTAGAGATTGTACAGTACAACCCATCAATTACCCGTCTCGGTCTCAATGTCCGGCTCCCGACCCGATAAATCCCCCGTGAACTTCATCTTCATTTTCCGTAAAGCATACTTGGTCTCGTCGCGCGCGAACACCGCGTTGCGGACGGGGCGCCACTGCATCATCCCCCGCTGCTGGCGCTGTTCGCTGCGCTGCTCCGCCTTTCGGAGGACCTCGTTGGTGCTGGAGCGACTGGGCCCGCTGCTCGTGCTGGCCGTCGCGGTGGTGTTGGTATAGTTGTCGGACGAACGACGGAGGTTGTTGTTGACGTCGAAGTCGTCGTCGTTGTTGTTGGCAGTACTGCTGCTGTTGCCCAGAGCGCGTTGCTGCTGTTGCGGTTGCAGGGAGTTGTTGATCTCGTGGTCCCTCTCGTCGTCGGATTCGCTCTCAGAGGAAGAGGAACTGCCTGGGTGAGTCTCGGTATTCTCCTCCGCGTGCATGGTCCCGTAGGCTGTCGCCTCGACGCGCGGGGGGTTGTGCGGATTGTGCGGCGGGGTCTCTCGGCCCGGTTCAGCGACCTGTTTGCCGTGCTCGTTGAGGTAGGCACTGGGGTCCTGGCCGAAGGCGCCGCTCCAGTCGTACCCTTGCTTGTCGAGCCAGCGCTTGCGCTCCCGGGGGTCCGCGTGCTTGAGGATGTCGCGGCCGTCCAGGAGGGACTGCTCGTGCAAATCTTCCACTTCTTCGGGCACCGAGGCGGAGATGTGCGGCGAGCGCACCCCCTCGGCAATGCACGCTTCCCATGTCTCGAAGGTCTCGCGCGAGTTGCTGTCGACCACGAACCGCTCGTGCGAATCGTCAATGCCCGGCGTGAAGCGGCCGGTGAAGCGCAGGCGGCCGATCTCATGAAGGTCTTCCAGCCCGGGCGACTTCTTCGCCTCCCAATTTTGCTCGGTGATGTAGTTCTGTGTGAGCCGCTTGCCGTTCTTGGTCGACCAGATGGGGATGTCGATCTCCGTGTTTTCGTTGTCCACCAGGTGCTGCAGCCAGAAGACGGCGTATCCGGTAGCGTGATGCTTCTTTTGGGCGTGGAATTCGAAGACTACGGGAGAGCGGTAGCGATGCTTGACGGGAAGACGGAGGCTGCGGCGGAAGTTCTCATCCGAAAGGTCGAAGCTGAGGTTGTTGTTTTCGTCAACGGAGCAAACGTGCTTGGTGATCTTGCCGCTGCTGCCACCGGTGCGAAGCTTGATCTTGCAGCGTTGATTGAAGTTCACAGTGGTGAGCTTCTCGGAGACGAACTCGAAGGTGCCCACGTCCCAGCCTAGCATTTGAGGGGGAAGGCGAGTCTCGACGGAGCGGAACAGAATGGAGATGCGGATGCGTCCGAATCCGATCCCGCCATCGAGAGGGTACCATCTAGTCACTTGCGAGCTGGTTTGCAGGAGGTCGGAGATCTTAAGAGGCACGACGCCCAGGATGGGATCGTGCTGGCGGTAACGCTGGTCGCGCACACCGACGGTCACAAATGCGGATCGCCAATCACGAATGAAGCGCTCGGTTCCGGCGTTGAAAATGGGCTTGGAGCTCAAGGCTTTGGCGCGCGTGCGGTAGATCTGGAGCTTCTTAGTACTGTGCCTATGGCGGCTTTCAGATGTTATAAACATACCAACTCATCGTTCAGAATAATCTTGCAATAGCTCGTAGGCAGGTGACTGCCCTCTTCCTCGGTGTTGTCGCCATACGGTTTGGCTGGCTCGTACTCGCGACCCTTGCGGTTACCCTCGCTACCCTTGACATTGTTGATTTCCAGGTTGACGATCTGATGGACGATAATGCTAATGATACCGCTGGGCCACAACGGATCAGGCGGAGTGTGAGTGATGGCGTCCTCCTCCTCGCTGCTAATGACGCCCTTCTCGTCCTGGAATTCTTGAACATCTCTGAATTGCTCGGGAAGGTCCTTCTTCTTGCCGTCGGTGCGCAGCTCAGCCCTGAGTTTCGGTTTGCCGAAAAAGCCCACTTCCCAGTGCAGCTCTCCCGGCATCTCGCTGCCTTCGTTCAGACCCTGTAGCTTGGAAACCTGCGCATACATCTTGCCAGGATGCTGGATCATCTTCCGAATCGGAAGTTCCACCTTGCCGACGATGTCATCGGCAGTCGTGCGGTCCGAGTCCCAGAGTTCAACGCTCAGACTTTCATCCGCCTTGATAAGCTCAGGAGTTACCAGCAAGGCGGCAGTTTCCTCCCAGACTGGGTTCAGATCGTCCGTGATCACACGAGTGCAGTACATGGGCTTGCCATACTTCGAAAAAGAAAGGTTGATATAAGGGTCGCTGCCACCGCCGTAGCTGCCACGTCGATCCTGCTTGCTCAGACCAATTGCGCGGTGGATGCGCACCCACATGACACCCAAGGCCTGCGTCTCCTTCACGATATCGTCACCCTTGAGCAGCATGCTAAGATCCATGGTCATAGACTTGGGGGCTGCAAACAGACCGGCGGCTGTGGCAATGGCATAGTTGACAAAGTTGGAGATCAAGGGCAGGTTGAGAATGTTCACTCCTCCTTTGACCATTGGCATACATCCAGCCTTGACGTGTGGGAGGCCAACCAAGCTGAACGTCACGTCCTTCACAAAAGGAGCCTCTGGCATCATCTGAAATCTTGCACGCACAGTGCCCACCAACTCAGTCAATTCCACAAAGACAGGGAACGGCACTCCAAAGAGGCCTTTGACTCCGAGGTAGAACACAATCTGCATGTGCATGTTGCGCGCTTTAGACGAAGTAGTCTGACCACTTGGCTTGGCATGGTAGGCAAAGGATGCTTCGATATTGTAATAGTCGCCGCCTTCCTCTGCGGCGGCAGCTTCCTGAGGGTCTTTGTTCTTTACATTCTCCTCGTGCACCTGTTCCTTGAGCTGCTTCACATGATCATCGGGCAGTGCGCGAAGACTCAAAATCCGAATCGGGTTGTTGCCCTGGTCAATCTCTGCGATGCGGACATTCTCGACCACCCCCGGCGCTGAAGCTTGCATAATGTCTTCGATAGTGTCGGCGACGGGAGATAGCATTTCGGGATTGATCAAACCCCAGAACACCCCAAGGAACGAGTTCAGCCATTCAACGGATTCCGGAAGAAGGTTGGCGGTCGCCTGGTCCTCTCAAGTCAGTATTCCCACTTGGCACTATACCGATGCGCAGGTTCTCGTACCATTTGGCCCCGGATCTGCTCACTGCTCCATTCCATTTCCCGACCACTGCGAATCACCTCCTGCACCCACAGCCACACACCGCTCGCGATGCAGAAACTGAGGGGAAGTAGACCCCACAGCGATCCATTGAAGATCCGACCCAGGAAGACAATACCCGCCACTATACCCAGACATAGTCCAATTCCTCGTCGTTCCAGCTGATCGAACATCGGCTTATAGGTGACCGTAGGGGTGGGGTGGAACAGAACGTTGGTTTTCTCGCCATGGATAGGGACATCGGAGGTGGTGCCCTCTGCGATGGGATCTGGCGGTGCGGTGATATCCTGGTTCTCTTTGTATTGTGAAAGGCTCTGGTCTGGGGCGGTTTTGACCTCCTGCACTGGTATCAGTATTTGCATCCTCCGCTGCAATTGGAGTGTAACTCACCGTTGGTTTTCCGAGGTTGGCATTAGGGACTACGAGCTGTCACAGAAGTTAGAGAAACATTTCCTCGTCATTGCTAGGCGTGCAAGGGAGGCATACCTTGGGATCTTTCACCGCATCCATTGAGTCTTCATCCAAGTCTTCCACCTCGATTTCCTTGCCCGTGGTAGGATCAGTGACCATGCGCGTCTTTCCGGTGGTCTCCCGGGGCTTGTGAGGCATCTCCTGGTTCTGGGCCTCGCGCTCCCGCTTCCTGGCCGCCAGGGTCTCTTCATGAGCCTTGCGTTCCTGCTTGTCATGCTCCAGACGGTCCATGAAATGGCTGATGGTCGGGACCGGGTTGCCCCCGCTCCAGTGTTCTCCCATGCGATGGGTTTTGGGAGATTCCCTCCCGCTGGTAGCCTGGGCCATGGTCGCGTGTCTTGATTTTGCTCTTTGTGTGCTCTATAAGTTCGTATGGAAGCGCGGATCAATCAGGAATTGTGGATGAGATAAGAGGAGGGTGGTTCCAGGCTATCATCCCCTAGCTTATTCCAGCTAGGACCTGTGGGTGATTGAACCTAGAGTAGAGGATATAGTGTCGAAATGCAATGAGGAAGAGAAACCAAGGTAAATTCAACGAAGAGTAGCAATCGACGGTGGTGAAGAGGTGAAGAGGTGAAGTCACCTTCGTGCTGCACTACGTCATAGTGGAGAGAAGCAGCCAAGGCCGATCAGCCAATCGATGGGCGACGCGTCCGGGCATATGCTGGATATTTTGGGGAAGGCCAGCCTTACTGCAGTGCCCACCTTCCCGGGGGGGTCCAGATCAGTCTCCATTCACTGTGGTGACTGGTGGTGGTAGTGATTGACAGCTCTCTTCTACCTTGGTTGTTGTTTACCTGGAAGTGTCTGTCTCTCTTGCTCCGTCATGGCTCTCGGCGGAAGGCTGGCCTTGGCGCGAGAGCGGACTGCCTCCGGTCGAGTAGTAGAGAACCATTGAGGGTGAGTTGATAAGAACTCATTGTACTACGAGATTGAGAGCGCACTGAGGTCTAATGCGCTGCTATATTCGGATACTGGCTCTAGAATATAGGTATAGAGCATTGAGAGACGATAGGAAATCAACAAGGATGCCTCTGCTCGTGCGTCCCTTAATGTCCCGGACAGACAACCAGACAACATGATGTCACTTCCCGCTCGCTCTCTCTGTGCTGACATCGGATCAACATCATTTCCACCATCTCTGTCGACCCATTGCATGCACGGATTGGTGGCTTGATTTTGCCTGGCATTTGGATCATGGAGTGTTGTGAGTCTAGTGCAAGGATGAGTGCGTCTACATGCGAGTGCCACAGTCAACGGGTGGTTGCATGCTGATTTCCAGTATCAGTGTAGAAAGCGGTTATCATTATGGCAGTTTCGGATCATTTAGCACTTGCGCGATCTAAGCCTTACAGATATGGTCATGCCTTGTAGATATTGTCGAGAAGAGCTGAGCCGACGCTGATGCATCTCCGCGCGACAAGTAGGATAGTACTAATATGCCGTGGTCTTCATGTTTTTTTGCTTTGGCCCTTGACAAGCTCTTGGCCATGGCTCCAGATTCTCTGCGGCTTCGAACCCATCCATAGAACATGTCTATGTCAGGTTAATGCTCATCAACGCCTGCAGGCCAGTTCTTTGTATTGTTGGTCGAGACCGGGGAAGGCGGCCGAGTGAGACGGGCTCCACCGCCCGCCAATGAGACTGCCGCTTCTGCGGCGCCGACGTGACCTCTCGGCTTCCATCATCATTCAACTTCAACCAACGATTTGGTATACGCCAGTCTCGACTCGCTCTTGGGTCTACATTCCTACCCCAGTGTGCCAGGACTACTACGACTGTGTACGAGAACTAAGACAATCTGACACATCCTCACTGAGTCAAACGGAAAAACGGCCAAACCGAATAGCAAACGCTCAACGATCCATCACCCACAAAAACAACAACCATCATCACCACCACCACCACCACCACCACCACCACCACCACACCTCCTCCTCCTATTTGCGGTGTTTCAGCCCGTCTCAAAATGTCCTCTGCAGCCGAGGAGTCCCCGGCTCAGCGAGCTGCTCGCCTGCGCCGTGAGCGTCGCGAAGCCAAGATCAAGGAAGGAGGTGCAGCTCGTCTCGAGAAGATCACCAACTTGAGTGGACGGCCCCCAGCCAGCGGTATGTAGCTGTTTACCACCACCGCCACGCCCTACCCATGGTTATCAACACACAGGCGAAGGAAATAGCTGAGCTGACTCTTCCCAGTCCATGAGGTCCCCTCACCATCGCCCAGCCCGCAACCCGAATTCCTATCACAACACACAGCACCGCCGCCACCAGCGCCAGTCTTTCCGACCACAGCTCCAACCCCGGCCCAATCCCAAACCAACCCTCCCACCTTCCCCGACCACTCCCAGGCGGAACCCGAACTCGACCCCGAGACCCTCCAAGCCCAACAAGAACTCTTCCGTGCTCTGCTCCGCCAACCGGCGCCCTCGCCCAACCCACAACAGCAACTCCGCGGGCCCGGCGGCGCTGCCGCCCCCAACCCAGCCGGCGACCTGCTCGGCCTCGACGCGCAAGACCCGACGCTCAAGCTGCTCAACTCCCTCATGGCCTCCAGCTCCGGCGGCGGCGGCAGCGGCAACCCGCTCGAGAACATCAACCTGGCGGACCTCGGCCTCGGCGACGGCAAGGAGTCGTCCACCGACCTGCTCACCAACCTGGGCCTGCCGCCGTTCCTGGCCAACCTCATCGGCAACGCCATGCGCAAGAAGACGGACGCGGAGAAGCGCGAGATCATGGTCTGGAAGGTGGTTCATCTGGTGTTCGCCGCCGTCGCGGGGCTGTACCTGCTCTTCGTGCTGGGGTCGGCCGTGAGCGTGTACGGGCGGGCGCCGCCGGCGCCGGCGACGGCCCGGGATCCGTTCACGGTGTTCATGACGGGGGAGGTGGTGTTGACAGGGGCGCGGGCGCTGTTGCGGTCGCGGGAGCAGGGGGGCGGGGTCGGGTTGGGGATGGGGGTGCAGCTGGTGCGGGATGTGATGCGGGACGGGAGCTTGGTGGTGTTTTTATTTGGGCTGGCGTCGTGGTGGTATGGAGAGAGATTGGTCTGAATTGCTTGTTTGTGGCAGAAGACGTCCTGGGATATAGGCTAGAATGACTAGAATTGTGGATTGTCTGTATACACGCGTGTGATGACTTCAATGGACCGTGAGTATCGTGCACCCTGGTCGAATCGAAGCCATAAGCCATATGAGAGCACTACTACTGCCACAGACCGGTCTTGCGAGTGGCTACTCCCACTACTACCTTCTTACCGATGAGTTAGTGTAACCCACACTAGCTGCTTAGTGCTCATACCAGGCTCACTGTATAAAGGAGTACGGAGTAATACAATTACATCTCCAGGACCCGAACCTCCAACGGTCCACCACCAAAAACCAAGTAATCTAATCTAAACTTCGGTCCCCCCCTTTCCCGCAGGCAAATCCAACGCAGAACTTATTGATCCTGCACCGACCCCCATCAAACCAATCCTTAGACCTGACCACGTGCATCTCCCCTTACTGCAATTTGCATGCAGACTAGAGCATGCACATTGCAATCTGAATCTTAGAAACCCCCAGACTAGTACTGTACACCCACCCCAGGAGTCCTGGGCAGTGGACAGTGGACAACGGATGGTGGATAGGCACTCAACAACGGCAGGAGATACTCGTAAGACAGTCAAACTACCTAGAACAGCCCTAGACTACCTAGACTACTATAACTAGCCCACACACAAACCCACTCCTCCCGCCCCGCCCACGGGGATATCCAGCCAGCTCCGTCAATTGGAACTGGAACACACATTGGCTACGGGCCTCCGAGCACACACACCCTCACAACCTCCAACCCCGCCCTCAGGCCTTGAATCAGATCCGACCGCCCACCAACCGAAAGCAACCCGGCCGGTGGCCGGTGGGGTGCCCAAGCCTCGAGCGCAGTGCAGTGCCTTTCACACTTCAGCCGTAGCCACCGGACTAGACAACCTACCCAGCCGGTCGCGGATTCGCGAGGAGGGGGCGTATCAAGATGATCGTAAGGTCAAGACATGCTCCGTACTTAGTCTGGTACCAACTTTCATAGTACTATGGTGAGCGGAAGCGGATGGTAACTGAAGTTACATAGGAGAAGCGGAACTTGGCTGAGCTACCTACGGATTAGCACGCTGGATATAGACCGGGACTTGGCTGAAGCAGGCGGGTCCTTTCTCAGGACGGTCGTCAGCGGGCAACGGGCCTTTCGTTGAGGGAGATTCTGACGTGGCGTGGCAGGGTTTGGGGGTTTCTGTCAGATTTGGCTTGTCTCTTTTCATCAACATTGTGGGAGTCCGTGCTAGAAACCAAGAGAGTGGCGATCATTTCAGTTGCTGATTAGACTAAGTACTAAGTACATAGTATCCGGTGGGCATGCATAGGTATCTGCCCCACTGCTCATACTGAAGCAAGCACTACAGTTGATAAACAGTGGACTCTGCTTGCTCTGCCGCACTGTTCACTGTTCACTGTTCACTGTCCAAATAATAAGGTGGCATAAGTCAACTGGGAATAGTAATGTGCTGCATCTAAGAGCGTGGCCACGAAGAAAGAAGTATACGGTACTGTACGAAGTTGACCTTTTTCGAGGACCACACCCCAACTGCTGCGTGGTCTACTAGGTAGTTAGTCGATTGAGCCAGAAGGGAGACGCTGTCAAGCCTGCCTCCAATTATTTGCCCACCTCATTGTTCTAGGGCTGTCAAAAGTGTAAGGTCTGGGTGGAACTGCTCTGGTGCAGGAAGTACTAAAGGCAACACTCAAGGAAGGCGTAAATGCCAACTTCAATGCCATTGCCATTGTTTATCCAAATCAAACCGGTGCTGCCGCTTTAAATGTGAGCGAAACCGTGGAGGGAGAATCTTATTCCTGGCGCCTGGAGCACACGGATCCGTGCCCAGGGCACACGCACCTGGAAAACTCCGGTCGCTTCCGAAGGGCCCGGCCGGGTGTTTAAACCGTGCGCAGCTAGTTAACCCAATTTATTCTAAATACAACATAAACCCAGCTATGGAATGTAAGGCGTGAGTTACCAACACGGGCCTTGAATTTGCTCTCATGCTCTCGGTTCCGACTGCAAGATGTACTCAGGGCTCTGGCAATTCTCTAGCTGCGCTTTCAATTAACGAACTGATGGACTAGTCGTGATTGAGATGGTTAAGGATATGTCGTTCCCTTGGCGAGTTATGAGTATCGAATTTGTGATACAGTAGACTACCTCCCCCCCCCCCCCCCCCCCCAACCGCTCACCACTCACTATGTTCGCATGATCTGAATATCAATCCCGAGCTGGTGGCTTACAATAGAGCATTCTGTGATTCAAAAAATAGAAGCCCGCGCCAAGCCTCCAGGCAAGTATCATAGTATAAAAGCAGAGCTTCGGGCTGCAGCATTGTCCTGCACATGTAAACCCCGCTGGAAGTTTATGTGAGCTAAGCCAGAATCCCAGTATAAACTGAATTCATCTGACTATCTCGCTCTAAGCAGGAAGCAAGTAAAAAGGTCGTGCAAAGGCGCTATAGCAAAAACAGGAGTCCGATCTGACGAAATCAATCGCTCCTAAGCCTCATCCCAGTGCATCGAAGCACCGAAAACTCAATCCCCATAAATGGGCAACTACATCTGCTCAAACCACCCCAGGCAGACACCCATCACAGATAATCCCTCGTCCGCTCCTCACACCACTCCCAGAACTCCCTCGCCCGCCCGGAGCCCCCCTCCTCCTCCGCCGCCAGATGCCGGGCCAAGCCCGGCGCCACCCCCGGATGGATGCGGCCCCAGGGGATGACATACGCGCCGTTGTTCTCGGGGCGGTCGAGCTCCTCGGCGAGCGCCGCGTACAGCACCGTGGTCGCCGCCAGCGCCGGCTTGTGCAGCAGCGGCCACGAGAGCAGCTTCATCCACCGCGCGTTGCGGAGCAGGTTTGTGTTGGCGGCCCCGGGGTTCTGGGCGACGCTGACCAGCGGCGAGGAGGCCGAGGCCGACGCCGACGCCGACGCCGACGCCGCGCCGCTCCCGTAGCGACGCGCGAACTCCACGCTGAGGAACCAGTTGCCCAGTTTGGAGGTCACGTAGTTCCGGACGGCATCGCGCGGCGGGTGCTGCAGCTCCGAGAGCACGATGCCTTCGGGGGGCGCGGAGAGCTCGGCGACTTGGCTGCTGGTCCAGACGACGCGGGGGGCGATTGGTCTCGAGGGGGAGTCGGAGCTTGCAACAGCAGCAGCAGCAGCCTTAAGGTACGGAAGGAGGAGCTGGGTGAAGAGGAACGGGCCCAGGCAGTTGGTCGCCAGTTGGAGCTCGATCCCTTGGGCTGAAACGCTGCCCAGCGGCGGCTGCGAGACCCCGGCGTTGTTGATCAACAGGTCCAGTCGGGTCTCTCGGGCGGCAAAGGTTTCGACGGCGGATTTGATGGTGGTCAGATCGTCGAGATGGAGCGGGAGGTAGTGCAATTGGCCTTTCGTCGTAGTTGTAGCCGTAGCTTGGATTTGGTCGATGGCGGCCTGGGCTTGGGATTCCGATCGGCCCGCTATGTAAACCGTGGCTCCTTTGCTGTATAGCATGTTCACGAGCTCCAATCCAATCCCTGAGGAACCACCGGTCACGATGATGATTTTTCCTTGCTGCGAGGGCACGTCGGCCAGGGTGAAGGTCGGGCGTGGGGGGAAGAATTGCGAGAATTGGGCCCCCATCTTGTTTTTCTTGTTTTGATGAGATATGATATGGTACTCTTTGGTGCGATTTGAGAATAAAATAAAGAAAGAGATGGCCAGGACAGTAATGCAGTGTGTAAAAAAGAGAGTGTGTTAAAGTAGATAGTTTGGTTCAGCGACGGGGGAGCGACTAGGGTTTATGTACTATTGACTTCCTCCCCCCAGTAAACTACTAGTGGTACCCTTACTAGTACGGAAATTAGCGGAGATTACCTTAGTACCATATGATTCTTTGTTCGTTCAAGCTTTCACCTCCCCGTCCCCTTTCCGACATCCAATATTAACATTCCACATCACAATTAGATAACATTCACTCGGATATATGACTATCCCTATCCCCAAATTGATCTATACCTGGTACCGCGGACAGTAAATACTCCAGACCAAATTCCCCACGTGACTGTGACGCACCGCCTCCAGGTATGCCAGCGTGTCGCGCGACAGATGCAACTGGCGGCGCGCTGCCTCGACGATCCCATCGAACTCGGCGATGTAGCGCCGGATCTCGGCCTCACACACCGCCAGGGCGGCCGCCTCGGACCGGCGATTCCCATGGGCGTCGCCCTCCTGCATGATGACCCACACGGCGTTGAAGACATAATCCACGCCCGCCAGCTCGGCGTCCGCCCGCTCCTTCTTCCACGAAAAGAGATCGTTGGTCAGGCTGATCGCCGCGTACCCCGGCCGGGCCAGCTTCATGCAGACCTCCAGCTCCTCGTCCGGGATCGTCAGCCCCATCCCGAAGGTCAACGTGCCGAACCAGATCCTGCATGTTTTTATCCCCGGTGTTAGTTGCATACATACGTACACACACAGAGAGAGAGATGAAGGGGTGGTCTGCTTAACTTACAGCTCCCCTGCATCGATAATCCGCATGGGTAAGTACTCGGCCAGCGTTTGGGCGGGACGGACGCGACTGCGCGACGCCAGCTGGAGGAAGGTCGACCACGCCTTCATGGAGGTGACGGCCCGCGCCTTGTCGATAGTGAGCATCTCCTGAAAAACCTGCGCCTGCAGCGCGTTGGCTCGCGAGGCTGTTGTTTCTGTGGTTGTGGTGGAGGAGGATGCTGTTGCGGAGGATGGGGATGGCTGCTCTCTTTGGTCGACACCAAATGAATCGACCATCTCATTCGATCGGGTAGGATCCTGATGAGAGCCGTGCCTTCTTTAGTCTCTCTCGCCTCTCTGCTCTGCACTGCGTGGGGGATCCGGTGGACATACGCGGTCATGGTCGATCAGCTTCTCCATTTCATCTGATCACGACTGCTATCAGTATGCGAATCGTGTAAAAGCGAGACGGAGGCAGGAATGCGGGAGGGAGCTTACCATCGTAGAGGAAAGCAAACTCATTAGCATAGGAGATGACCTCGAGACGCTCCGGCAGACACTCGGGGACGGTCACCTGCATGAAGCTGTACCGGGGGCCCAGTCCGCCGTGGTAGCGGTCAATGGGCCCGACGAGCCGGTTCCAGTCGGCCTGAGCCCGCAGCGCGCCTTTGGTCTCTCGGTACCCATCCCGGTGCACGCGCAAGGGGATTCCGTTCGCCAACCCACGGTCGTCGTAGGTATTGGGCTCCTCTAAGTATGAAAACTGATACTTCATCCTGGACGAGACACAAAGAAACCAAAAAAAAAAAAAGGAGTTTGTGGGGCTTGTTGTGTGAGAGGTAGGCTGAGGGGCAGTCCCTGCTTCTATATCTATACTATAAGAGGGGAGAAATTGGTCAATGTGAATAGTAATGATAGGCAAAGACATACACTCACAGAGAGAGGACCTTCGCATGGCCGAAATAAGGAAGGATACCCTGCAATTGCCGTTTTATGTCCTCCGTCTTCTCACCAGATGGCCAGCAGCAGCAGTGTGAGCCTCAACCCCCCTCCTTTCCCCTGGGGGCCGGATACCTTGCTCGATCAGACAAAAGTCCACGGTCGTTGTAGGATAGTCCAAACATCTCCTTCAGTCACGATGTCAGGCCATAGTCACGGCAGTTGATGTCCGTAAGGACAGTACACGGCCCCCGGTACCTGAGCACGCCATCAGTATTTTGCAATCCAGGAAAACCGGGCTGGATTGCGTGTAGTTGCGCTACACAAGGCTTACAGCGGGTGAGGACGAGAGGACGCCTTGTGCAAAACGTACAGTACTGTACAGTACATACTGTACAGTACCACCTCTGTTATATCTGTACGGTATAGTACATAACATCGAGAAAACTACAAGTACTGAATATGATGTCCTTACAGTTAGCAAAGCCGCCACAGCAGTAAGCGAAGCAAAATTCGGTCCCGTCCTTCCCGGAGATCGATAGAGTAGGTAAGTCAGGAGCTGTACTACATCCTACAGGCTTAACTACGGACAACAGCACTGCCGCATGCATGAATCTCAATATCCCGTCCGTAGTCCGACTTTGTCCCGCAGTCCAAGACGGGAAGTTCGACTGTGTGCAGTATGCAGTAAAGACATGAAAAGTAAGCACTAGACACGATTGACAACCTACGCAGTTCCGTTTGTCAGTAGATGGATGGATAAGGTAAGCACTAGAGATGACCATAAGTTAGTGGAGACGAAGTACTAAGTGTCTTAGCCAGTGCGTTTGTTGTTGTTGTTGTTGTTGTTGTTGTTGTTGTTGTTGTTATTTGTTCCACTTATTCCAAGTCATATCTTATCCGTCCCGTCTCGTGAACTGTGCACCACTGCAGTGCCGCGCTAAGCAACAGCAACAGCAACAGCACCAATGCCAACAGAATTTCGGCCCCCAATCACCGGCAGGATTTTGTCTCGCTTAGCTGGTGGCTTGACTGTGGATTGGTCGATATTCACAAAAATGTCTTTCCTTTTGGCCCCCAATGTAGCTCTGAACCATAGGATCTGTCATTAATGATCCAGGTGCTTTTTTGCTGGCCCTGTGCTTACCGTCTTATTGATCAACTGCCTGTTTAGTAGTTACCGGTATGCATGTGGCCCCCATTTGTCGCGATAAGGCAACCCCCCCCCTCCCCCCGGAAGGATTTTAGGGAAGAGAATTCTAATCATCCTGCATTAAGATTAATCAGTATAAGAAAACGAGAACGAAACAAGGAGCAAAGAAAGATAGCATAGACAAGTGATACAAGTTCTAACTTACAATCTCTTCAAGTTACTCCCTATTCCTGTAATTCGGGACTCTCTATGGCGCCTTTTCTTAAGAGGGGTTGGTATGAGCGATGAAGCATGTAGAGCGATTATCATGCTGCACTAAGCAACATACATTGGACCTACTGTACTGTACATCTCCCGATAAGTTACATTCTATACCTCGATTCTTACCTTGTATTTCGTTCATCTGCAAGTATGGCGTTGCCATTGCCCCACCACGGTACTATTGCCGCAGCGAGGCTCACTGTCACTATAGCCGCATGCACTATTAATCACGTACCCAGGGGGTTGGGGGCAAAGGGACCGCCTTACCCCGCTTATTCCATCGATTTGGTTGGTCTTTAGGAACATTCTTCGAAATCATGTTAGCTAAGTGACATCTGGACTACTCAATCCGGTTACAAGTGTGTCTTTCATCAAGGGTGGGCTGTGTCTTCTGGGTATTAGTGATCCCCGCTGGAGTCACTATAATAGTCTAGATCCTTCAGTGATCCTTTGAACTTGTATGCAGACTTGTGCAGTAACCTCCCTCCTTTGCAGCGCTTAAAACTACTAAACAAACATAACCAGTGATAGTAATCCATCCCCGAGGATATTTCAATTGCCCTGTGCATTGATGCACTGCATTAAATGGGGGCTGCGCTCTGAACGGTACTCTAGCTTCCATTTGCCGGGTTGTCCGGATTGAACTGTAGTATATTGCGAATTTTCGGACTCGATGGTGTTGGTTAGAATACAGAATCAACGCGAACATAGCGGGAGATCCAAAGGAAACTGAGAATAAGAACAGAAAAGAAAACAGCAGCAAAGTAAAAAAAAAAAAGAAATCCGAGAATCCACCGCAATCAACGAATCAAAGCCCTCACGCCTTTAGTCGTGACCTTGGGGAGCGGAATCATGAAATCGTGGGCCTGGATCACATCCGTCTCATCGGTCTCGTACAGCTCCAACTTGGGGCCGTTCGGCCGATACAAAACAGCCAGAATGAGGGACATCTCGGCCATTGCCAAGCTTCGGGTGCGTCAGCTTCGAGCCTCTTGTCGGGATGCCAGGGGAGGGAAAAACAAACGTACTTTTGACCGAGGCAGTTGCGCGATCCGCGGCAAAATGGCACATACTGTTGTATCATGGCCGGGGTGACATTCTCGACCCAGCGCTCGGGACGGAAGGTCTTGGGCTCTGGGTAGACGGCGGGGTCGGAGTGCATGAAGTAGGCGGACATCCCTACGGGGGTCTGAAACATAGTAGGTTGCTTCTGTTAGCAGTGCAGAGAAGAATGGAATTTGATCGAGACCAGAACGTACCCCGATGGGAATTGTGTAGTCCTTGTACTGGATGGGCAGGTCGGGCGAGATGCGCGGTAACCGGTGCATGACGCCGTAACTGAGGCGCAGGGACTCCTTGATGATGGCCTGCAGGTACGGGAGACGCTCCAGCTCCGCCCAGCTGGGGACCAGGTCGGGCCACTCCGCCATCGGCTCGCGCAGCTCGTCCTGCAGCCGCGCCTTGATGGCCGGGTTGGAGAGGATGTAGTAGGAGGCGAAGCCGATGGTGCGCGCCGTGCTGGCCGTCCCGCCGCCCAGCAGCACCTGCGCCTCCTTGGCCAACCGCTCGGGCGACCGTTCGGAGTCCGGCATATCGCTGTCCGCGACGTGGTGGAAGAGCGAGGCGCTGCTGTATCCCTGCTGTTTCAGAGACTCCTTGTTGTTGAGGATCCGCTCGATGTTGCGGAGCGCGACCTGCATCGGCGAACATGTTAACTTACATCGAAGCAAGGCAGGGGCAATTGGGGCAGGACTTACGGCTTTGAACGTGTTGAAGACTTGGCCCTGTGGGAAGGCCTTGAGCAGGAAACTCTCTGGGATAAAGCTCACGAGCCTGTCATGCATCGCTAGGTCAGCGGCAGACACTCTTCCGCAAACGAAGCTTCGCTAGACACTTACTGCACAATCCACGGAAAGCCGGTAAACAGCGGGATCGACCGCACGAGGTTGTGAATGAGATTATACCTGCATCGAATTCGGATCAGTCACCGAAAATCACACGTTCGGAAGAGCGGCTCTACCAGTCCGGTGCAAACAAGGGATCATCCAGGAACTCGTTGCCAGCATCCTCACGGTCCAAGCAGATACGCCCAATGATGTCGCCCGAGAAGGCAGAAAACGCGTGATCCAGTCGGATCACCGTGTGCGTGCCCTGGTATTCGCGCAGGCGTGCCTCAAGCTTGAGGGCGACTTCCGCCAGCATATCTTGCAACCGGGTGATCCCCATACGAGAGAAGAAAGGCTCGAGAGGCTTTCTGCGCTTGCGGTGCAGGTTGTGGTCCACAGTCAAAAGATGCGAGCCTAGAATTCATTAGACTCGGCCTGGAAGGGAATCGCATTTGAAAATACAGAAAGGCATACATACCGTCGAAGTCAATGCCTTTGCAGAACACGTCGTAGTGGCTCGTGCGGCGCTTGCTCTCAGTGACATAGATCTCACTGTAGAACTCGGGATCGTGAATAGACAGTTCGTCGGGGTTGATGCGCACAATGGGTCCTGGACAGGAAGAGTTCTCTCAGCACAAAATTCTCTTTTTGCCGCGGGGCACTGCATCGGAGGGGACCCCGGAAACACTGCGCATACCATAGACTTGATGCAATCGCTCGATCTCAAAGATATATTTGCCTTGTTTCCAATAATCAAAGTAGAACTCATACCAGCCGCTGATGGCGGCAAGTTTGGGCCCGGGAAACTTGGCCAGTGGAGAGAAGTACAGTCTGTAGATCGCGATGTATCCCCAGTAGGTGAGGACCAGAGCGGCCGCAGCGGCCAGGGTCACTGGTGTACTCACGAAGATTGCCATTGAGTCAACAGAAAGATGAACTTGAACACTTAGAGCAGCGAGCCACATGGAATGTCTCGGTCACGATTGCTATATAAGAGGGCCTCCCGCAGCCATGCGGCTCTCGAGCATCGCTGGTGCGAAAAGCACCACCATCCTCATTGCATACGCAGAGTGGGTCGTGCAGGAAGCAAGACCCGTTGACTTTCATCTAACGAACCAGGCAACAGGCAATGATTCTGTCCTCAGTCACTAACGGGATCATTTGGCTTGTGTTTGTGGTGGCTTGAAGGAAGCGGCGGAGGGAATGGGAAGGATTGAGTCAGTGCTTAGGGATGGATGCCAGGCACAGTAAGCACTAAAGAAGTGGGTGAGTATAAGTCAGTACCTACAGTACCAACAGTATCATCGTACATTACATTACATTACAGTGCATTACAGCACAGTGTATAGTAGAGACCGAGTTTTGCGAGTGGGTATTACAGAAGGTCAAGAAAGCTTGTGATGTGGCTGTTAAATCGATTTATCAACGTTAGCTACTAGGTAACTAGATGTTACTTTACTGTACATTTGCAATCAGCCCTAACTGGGAGCAAAGGCGGACATGAATCTTCAAGAGCCTTGAACCCCTTTATGAAGTACTAGACTAAGGAGAGTACCTCAACTGGTACCTAGTACTCCGTAGTTACTATAACTAACGGTAACCACTAAGATAGAACTCAATTACCAACTCTCCGTACTTGGTAGTCTAACTACCTGCTAAGCTGCTAGGTAACGCTCCCCTCCCGCCCCCAGCCCCACTGAATCATCATCAGGGGCCAGCCACTCGCACTCGCACCCACAAGGGTCGCTTTTCCACCAACAAGAACGTGCGTAGTTCCTCCCATTGCAATCGTTTCCCCTCCACAGCCTCGAAATCAAAGGTTACCAGGAGTTTGGCAAGAATTAGTCTCATTTCCGCCCAGGCCAGGTGCTGCCCCAAGCAGTTTCGTGGCCCCATACTGAACGGCTGCACGGCCCGGCGGTCATCATGGTAAAAAAGTGAGTCCGGATTGGACGAGGCATCCGCAAGCCAGCGCTCGGGGCAGAAGGAGGTAGCGGCATGGAAGCGGGATGGATCACGGTTCAGGGTGTAAGCTTGGAGAGAGACCGAAGTCTGGATGTGATCTGGTTTTAGCCCCCCTGCGCTTGTATGTACTGCGAATTGCGAATGAATAGAATGCGACTTACACCCTCGGGTAACCAGGTACCACACACCGAGTCTCCACCGGATGGCACTTGACGGGGCAACATCCACGGCACGGGCGGACAAAGCCGGAGCCCCTCTTCAATGACCGCGGTGAGATAGGGGAGCTCCGTAGCCGCTGCCAGGCTGATCTCCATGCTAGACTGAAAATTTTCTCGAATCTCGCTGACCAGGTGCCCCATGATCTTCGGGTTATTCACCAAATAGGCTAGAATCCCCGTCAGCACGGTCGCAGTAGTCTCACTGCCGGTAGTCGTCAGGATCATGAAGGTCGCGTCGAGCTCCCCGCGCGGGAAAACCACTTGGCCGCTGTCTTTGTCGATGAGGTGAGACATAATATCCGGTCGCTGAAGCTCCCAACTGAGCCGCCGATCGACCTTGTCCACAATCTGCTGGTAATGGCGCTGGCCCTTCTCCGCCAGGGATTTGGGGATACATTTCATCAGGAGCCACTCCAGCAGTGGGTAATACCGTGCCGCTGCAACAACGGAGGCAGCCTTGACACTGTTGAACAGCAGCGCAATCCAGGGATGATACTCGGAGTCTTGTAGGCAGTTAAAGGACTCGCCAAAGCCCAGGTCACCAAAGATATCAAACGTAGTGAAATTGAACCAGGGAGCTATGTCAATCTGGGCACCGGCCTTACCACCATCAGCAGCTTCCACCTGCTCTCGGATCCGTGCGACGAGAAGCGAGACGAACTTCTGCAGCACCTCCTCTTGGGTTCGGAGTGCACGCTGGGTAAAAGCTGGCGCTAACAGCCTTCGCATTGCTGCATGCTTGTCTGGGCTGATTGCACTCAAGAGGGAATCGGGCTGACCAGGCTGTCTGCGCCACCAGACCGGATCCTTGAGAAACTGTCGATCAGGTGGCCGGCTAGCATAGATAGCGGTCCAGCCCTCACCACTGGCAATGCTTATCTCATCGGGCGCGGTCCGCACAATAGGGCCGTACTTACGATGCAGTTTCTCAAAGTCATGGACAATCGTGCCTCGGAGCAATCCCCAAATGAATGGCAGACGGGTGGCTGCCCAGCTGGTTGGTCCCGGAACATGTTTCAATGGGCTGAAGAAAGTGTTGTAAAGGACACGGCTAATCGGATACTGGTAGATGGTGGAAAGTCTTGGTTAATGAGGGCCCACCAAAGACAAAAACTAGAAGCGGGGAGGAGGGGGCATGAATGCATACAACCAACAGCAGGGAAATCACTATCTTCAAGAAACTACCAGTCATGATGGGCCGAAATACCTCTTGGTAGCTTAGTGAGTGGTGGGAGGAGAATTGGGGAATCATCTACTTAGGCAGAAGACGGACAGACAAACTAAATACCAGTACGGGCAGCACGAGCAGTGGGCAGGCAGGAGGACTGCTGCGGCACGGAACGATCCTCGCTAAGTTGCCCAGTGATTCAACCCTGGCCACCGAGTTGTACAATACAGTACAGTACCATACATATCTCCGGTGCTCAAGTAACTTAACAACGGGCCAAACAACAGGCGACAATCATGCGCACCACACTCTACAGTGTACTGTACCTTTGCATTCACTTGCAGTCTCACCTGCAGTCTCACTTGCATACTGCCCATCACTACCTCCCAATCAGCACTCCATGGCCCCCAACCTTGAACTTGGAAGACGACTAACATTCCTTCTTTGGTTTGCTTGCACCATTCGAGTATTTCCCCTCCCCCTCCCACTCCAGCCCCCAAGGGCCAAATCTTCCCCCATCTTGTAGATACCGAGTAGCAACTTAGAAACCTTACCAGCATGGTCTGCCTTGCTGATCTTTTCAAGCTGTGCATCGACATTATATAACCTTGATCAACAAGAAACCCTCGTCTCAGTCCCCTTGTATCTCTTACCCCCCTCCCCCAAGACACACTTGCATCATGGCTACTCAGTGGATTGGTGTATTACAGCCTCCAGATGGAGAAGAGTCCAACCTTATCGATCCTGTAAGCCAGCTGGGCAACAACATCGCGCTCCACACGGTATGCCTGACGCTGGCCACCGCTGGCGTTGCGATCCGAATCTATACCCGAGTTGGGATTCTCAAGTCGAAGCTTGGGCTGGATGACTGTAAGTCACCGGACGATGGCTCTCTCTGAGCTGATACTGACTCACAACTGACAGACTTTGTGATCTTGTCTTGGGTATGTACCGTAGCCTCCTCCAGTGAGGTTCCCTTGAGGATGCAATAGCTGAATGCTGGTTAGTGTTTAACAGTGGCTTTCTCTGGCCTGATGTTTGAATGTATGAAGAGCTCTTGACGTGACCGAAAACTGCAAAGCCCTATTGACACATTGATAGCCTATCACTGGGGCATTGGGCGACACATGTGGGATGAGCCTATGACATGGCTGGTGCCAGCTCTCAAGGTATGAAGGGAGTTTTCGGTCCGCACAGTATAAGTCCAGCGATAGTCTAACCCAAGCTCAACTGCGCAGTACTTCACGATCGCTCAATATGTCTACCTTCTCCTGACCCCAGCGGTGAAGTTGAGCTTCCTTCTCTTCTACTATCGGATCTTCGCTCCCGATCGAACAATGCGATACCTTATCCTCGGCGGTATCGCCTTCGTGTCCATCAGCCACGTGACGGTCTTTTTCCTTACTATTTTCTCCTGCACTCCCGTTTCGCACGCCTGGAACGAGTTCGGTGAGGGGAAGTGTTGGAACCCGACAATTCTGCCGTATCTTTCAGGCGCCCTCAGCTCGACGACCGATCTCTATGTCCTCTTGTTGCCGATACGATCGTGTCTGGGATTGAACATGACTTTGCGACGGCGACTACGACTGCTGGCAGTCTTCAGTATTGGTATCTTGTGCGTGCATAACGTGATAAATGCGAATTCGTGCTACCCGTTAGAGCTGCGATCTGACTCTTAGTGATTCCCCCAACCACAGTGCATGCGTGACGAGTTTAATTCGACTTGGTCAAACCCATATTCTGACTGACAGTACGGACGCGACCTGGAATATTTCCCATATCGCTGTGTGGGCGTGAGTGTTCCCGACTCCATTGCAAAACAAGTCTTTGGTTAGGGCTCCTGAGCTGACCAACGGCGACTTGCCCAATACTTCCAGCGTCCTCGAGTGCAATGTGGGCATCTTCTGCTCCTGCATGCTTCTCCTCCCGCGATTCGTCGAGCGGTACTTCCCCAAGGGTGTGACCTCGTATTTCTCACGTCTCTGGAGCAGCAACGGGGGAAGCAAAAAGGAACGCAGTGTCAGCAATGGACCTTGGAAGGATGGGTCCTGGCAGTCCCCGAAGCCGTGGGAGAAGTCTGCCAGCAAGCCCGCCGCCATTGAGCTGGGTTCAACGGAAAGCTTGAACAGGCAGTCCCTGACAGTCTAGACAGATCAGGGGGCTTCATAGCTTCGTAGTGGGTGTCTGTCTTTCCCGTCCCGTGTCCTGTATATAGTGTATGTACATAAATTTTGACGATTGTTTTTGCACAATTTACTTCGTATCAGACTACATCTGCGTGAGATGCCGATGACGAACGTTCATGCAGGCGGGAAAGCTTACTGGGTACTCATTACAGTGCATACTATGATGCCGTCCTCGTCAAGTCCTACTGCCGAAATGGGTACACTAAGATAGTGGCTAGTAGTGGGTCGGTCTGACTTGGGGGCGCTTTTTCGCCCTCTCTGCCGCTGTCCTGCCCAAGAAAAATCTTACAGTCTCACGATCTGATGATCGTACAAATTTACAAATTGAAAAATTCGCAAGTTACCAATCTTACAGCTTTACAATCTGACAGTCTTTGCAATTGCAAGATACACCGCAGCCCCAAAGTACCGCCCAGGTCTCATCCATTCAACTAAGCCTCAATCCCGACATCCGTGCATCTGCCACTCATCTGCCAAAGTCAATGCTTGTGCTGTACGTGCAGGCGCCGGGGCGAAAAAAATAAGAAAGAAATGACACGACAAAACAAGCAGAGAATTGATCATAATAGCTTGGATACACCTGGCATAGGGACTAGGCAACTCGGACTCCGATCTACCCGGCATCACAAGTAAAGTTGGTAAGATTATCTGATATCTAGTATATAGTCAGTATGTACAGACCTATTGTAGTACTAGGTCCAGTGCTAACAATCCTGCCACTTCCCAGGCCTCTCCTCTAGACAGCCCCTCCCCAACTTCATTCACTCTCACTGCCCCTTGCCCTTCCGAGCAATATCAATCTGACAAGGTCTGAAAAGGCGAGAGGCTCAAGAACGGCTTCTTAGCTATATAACCCCGCCTCGACTTTTGCATACCTTTTCAGCCTCCTAGCTAAAGCAGTGTACTGCGGTGGGGATCTTCTTCCAATTCTTTTCATTCAACACACAGTCTTTTAAGGATGTCCCCGGTACTCGACAGAGATATGACAGAGGTCATGTCAACTCCCAAGGAGGCGCGTTCGATGGTGAGGGAGCTAATGGATACAAACCTTCCCTCCGCCACGACAACGGTATTTATGCCATTTATTTCCCTACAATGATCAGCACCTCATCCGCTAGAGCTCAGGAAGAGAGAACAAGGGGAGAAGAAAAGGGTTGACACAAGTGTCCCTCTAGCCAGCTATAGCTCCATTTCAATATTTATCATCCCTACCCACCAAGGGCGTTCGACATACAATCATCGAAGCGCTGAGAACGTGGATCGACATCCCGGATGACTTCCTCCCCGATCTGCTGTCCATTGTGGGCGATATACACAACATCTCATTGATGTGCGCGGCAGGCCCCCTTCATTCTCCCAGCTACTTTGCACCGGTCTGCAGCCACTAATCGCGTTTGTCAGGCTCGATGATGTTGAAGACGGATCGCCATTGCGACGGTCCAAGCCCGCCGCGCACTCCGTGTTTGGCGTCGGACAGACGGTCAACTCGGCTACATTTCAGCTGGTGGAGGTGATCGGTCGCGTCGCGCAGGTGGCTGGACCACTTGCCCAGACTATCGTATTGGGTATGTGGCTTTCTAGGACGATTGTGGGCCATCTTTCCCAATCCACAACGCGCATCAACTCATGGATGTGCTGATGCTGATCAATTTTCTGTAGAGGAATTGAAGAATATGCTCGTCGCGCAGAGCCTGGATCTGCATTGGGTCCAACACGCGACACCACCGAGTTCGCAGGAGTATCTACAGATGATTGACGGTAGTACGTTTGTCCCACTGCAATCCTGAATGCGCAAGACATAATCCACCCCCTCCCCCCTTGAAAATCACCCACGGACTCCATATTCATTTGTTTGAACAACGAAAACAGAAACGGGCGCCCTCTTCCGCCTCATCGCCCGCCTAATGATCGCTCAACAATCCCCATCCAGCACCACCAACCCTCCCTCTCTCGACCGCCTGATGATCCTATTCGGACGATTCTTCCAGATCCGCGATGACTATGCGAACCTTGCAATGGACCAGGTATTTCCTTAAAGCACAAACCCCTCCAGCCCCAACGCTCCCTGCCTCCCCCCCCCCCCCCCGGCCGATCACTAACCACTAACCCCAAACCACCAAAACAGTACCAAGACAGCAAAGGCTTCTGTGAGGACCTCGACGAAGGCAAATGGAGCTTCATCCTCCTGCACGCGCTGGCGCACGCCACGCCGCCCACGCGGATGGTGCTGATGAACGTGCTGATGCAGCGCCACGCGACGGGCTGCGCCGGCCGCGGCCACAAGGAGCTCGTCCTCGACATCTTCCGGCACGAGACGCGCTCGCTCGCCTTCACGACCGAGGCCCTCTGGGTGCTGGGTCAGCAGATCGAGCTCGAGATCCAGGCCCTCGAGCGCGCCACCCTCACCGCCAACCCCGTGCTCCGGGAGATGGTGCGCAGCTTGCAGGTGGGGTTGACGCCTTCCGATGGGTATGGCTTTGAGGAAGTGAGGGGCGGCGGCGGCGGCGCGGTTGGGCGCGGGGCGAGGATATCTGAGGGGGTGTTGGGGTTGTTGTGTTAGGGGGTGGATGCGAATGGGCTTTGGGTGGAAGCTGAAGCTGAAACTTTTCTAGAAATCTTGGTCGGGATTCGGGGGCTTGTGGATGAGGGCGGTGTTTAGGGCCCGCTCATGTCTTTCAGTTCTGTATCTGAGACATGAACATGTACGGCTTTTGGGAAGATGGTTTGATGTTATTTGGAGCAACCTCGCAATTGCGTGTTAACTTCCATCCTCAGCTTACGATGTAGCATGGTCAACTCTTATTGGTTCGAGGCGTATGTACTTTGCTGTAGATTAGAGTACTCTTCCCGTACAGAGGTGCATATGCAACCATGACATCTAACACAACAGTCAGATCTGTGCCCGCAGTCTTGCGTGATATGAATAGATAGTCAGCTAGGAAGCGCAGCGCAGGGGAGAGAGTACCAACAGTGATATTCTCAATCATTGGGTGAGTAAGTAAATAAGTAAGTAAATATATGTACATATATGTATATGTATGTACGTATGTGTGTGTGTGTCTGTCTATCCACGGTGCTTTTACCATATCAGTCCGTTCCAAACGTCATATTCCTTCGTTGTGTTAAACATTATAGCGGACAGCGGACAATACAACGTAATCCACTATAATCTCCAAGACCCTGGTGCTCTTACGCTACACTGCCGAAGCCTTTCTCTGAAATCTTCACATAAAGGGGGGCTTATGCTCGAGGGCGTTTTTGTAGGGGCGCATGAAGTCTGATTCAGTCTGCGAGACCTTCTGTGTGGACAAACTACCTACCTACGCAGTGCTGAAAGCTGTGGGTGGGGTTGAACTCGATATTGCACTATGCCAATAGCACCGGACATCCAGGCATTTTCTTTGTTCAGACTAGGTTGGATATTACCTTTATCTGGGATGTTGGCTTGTGGCTTGTGACCGCTCTGCAATGTGCCATATGGAAATTATGTAGGTGTGTTTTTCTGTAGATTGGTTTAATCGGGCGCATCGGATATTTACTGCTGACAGTCTGGTTTGTGGTATCTGGAGACTTTTTTTGTTTTTCTTCTACGCCCTATAGACGGACTGTTTCTTTTCTTCTTGGTGAATAGACGATCATGGACATGCTAACGCTACTCGTAGACAAGGCGCCTGGCGCAATGATAATATGGTCGATGCCGGGAAGTTAGGGTAGAGTGGCTATCGATTATTCTTCAGAACTTAAGCCACGAGTGCTTGAGAACAATCTGAGGCTCATATCATCGAGTTCTTGGGATATGATCATGTTCACTTTCGGGCTTGACAAGATAATCAAATCCAGTAGGGCTGGATGTTTTGGGATAGTTGTGCACAGTTTAGTTGGGTTGCGGTCACATGACTAGTAAATACCTATATGCTAGTGGGGAATTCGCCCAGGACACGCACTGTTGTGCTCTCTCCACGCCCCGGGGCCGCGCAGTGGGCCAAAAGCGGCGTCAATTCGGGCCTACTGTAATAGAACAGAAAGGGAAAGTGACTTCCATCACTGGCACTACTGCACTGATCACTGATGAATACCGCAGAGATCCAGTTCGGTTTTGCCTCCTACTGATGGGAGGAGCAGATCTCTGGAAATACCAAAACTGGTATCAGCTTTCATGGTTTCCTGAGACTCAGAATGATTTCCTGCCATTAGAATCACTGCCCTTGACTCTGATGACACTTCTGATTAATCATGCATCAGATGAGTTTGGCACGATTCTTAATCTGAGATGATTATTTCTCGCCTGTGCTCCCAGAACACGCATCTCAGCAGCCGGGCTCACTCCATGATCAGGGAATGTTCAAGTAAGTCACTTAGCGGCGGCGGCGGCACCTCAGGCCGAATCCGGAAAGAGAAGCCATCCACTCACTACCTACTTACTGCAGTGGCATCTCCCCACTGACCACCCGGAGTGGTTCCGCCAAGATTTTATATGCGATGGTCGAGATGAATTCGCTCTGGTTTGTGCTTGGTGCTGCTGATCATGGGGGTACCGTTCTCGATTCTGATTGCGTTGTTTAGCCGTGCTGCCTAGTGACTGGCACTGTGACACCCGCGGGACCCTCAGTGGATGGGGGAAAGAGACGACGGTTCGGACGACGGACAGAGAGAGTAGCATAAAATGTGGGTAGCGGCCGTCGGAGCTGCGCCAAATGGCTTATGCTCAAATCCGCAACCGGTTGCGAAACACCGGATCGAAGTCGAATGTTGATGGGAAGATTCGACTGGAGATTTCGAGGTCAACTGTCAATTCTGAGGAAGCAGTAAAGGAAAAAGAAAAGGAATCAGGACAAAACTATGGAATGGGGATTGGTCCGGGTTCAATAGTGGCCGGTTATGAGCTGGGTTGAACGCGTTCACGGAAAGAAAGAGTGAGTGAGTGAGTGAGTGACCGACCGACCGACCGATCGACCGACCGACCATCTCCAGAGTCGCATAGTTTCCAACCTCGCGCCGCCGTTCCTGAAAATCACCCCTCCCACGGTCAACCAGAGTTGTCGTCAGTCATCCCAATAAACGTTGCCAGTATAGAAGAGAATCAGCGCCCCCCTCCACCGGTTATTCGGTTCAGAGATCTCCTGTTCTCCGCCCGAAAGTACTGCGACAGAGCCAGGGCCACGGAGACAAGGAGAGAGCCCCATAAAATAGCCGAACCGAAAGGCAATGGCCGCGATCGACCCGAGACTCCTACGAGTATTGTATCATGTATGGCAGATAACGTTACCAATTGGCCTGGATGGCTGATCGACAAGGGCAATCTGGGCACCTGAAGGTCATTGTTCTGATAACGCCTACCTAGGTAGGTAATCATCGAGCACTGTCCAAGGGAACTACAGAGCCCTACCCTGCCTCGGCAAGTGGACAAGCAGTCGTTCGTATAGTTCTTCCCCCCGCAGGAGGGAAGTCCTTGGTGTGACATGATATCCAGATTATGCTGGAGATCGGTCAGCCTCAAACGCACGTGTTTGGGTCATCGCCCTACATCCTCCCGCTCAAATCATCAACCTTTTCATGAATCACGAACAACAATTACCTAGTCTAGGTGGTGGTAACCGCCTCGTGCTCGGAATATCCGGGGCGGTAACATTTCCTAGTTAGTCTTTGGTTCTGTCTTCTGTCTGTCTTATGATACCCCAGGCCGTCTCTCTGTCCGCAAACAGATACATCTCGGAAGATGCCACTAAAGCTTTCCAGGTGGGCGCAGCGCTCCCCCAACAATCGAAGAGATTACTTTCACGTCCGGTAAGGTTTTTGAGTTTGATCCCCCGCACGGCACAAGCGAGCTCTGTTAGTCATTTACGGAGTACCCTCCAATCGAGGCCGGGGTGGCGGTTCTTGTGATGTTACCTCCCCGCGCTCTTTCCGCTGACGGGCTGTCTTGGATTCCTGGGCTGCTCAAATGAGTGCTGGGGTCACTCATTCCCTTCGTGTTCGGGGGGAACTTTGAACTACTTAGTTATAATGAAGCCGGAGGGAATGGGACCCTGGAAAAAAAGCGAGTACCCAGCTTCATCGCCATTGGACCATTGTCATACCATCCGCGTGGTTCGAAGTCGACTACAGCAAGGAAAGGAGCTAGTGGGAAGGAATAGATAGAGATGGAAGCGTCGCAATCGACTAGTCCATGCATCCCTAAGCACTGAAATGCGACTTTGAGTCCTGACAGACAGTCAGATCGTCGCTTGCCTTTCCCCGGAGGAACGGAAACCAAAGGCTGTCAAGCCCCGCATGGCCGAGCCCAACCTTTTTGCGGCGGCGTGACCAGACTAACCAGGTTGTTTCCTAGTGTCCCTAGTGTCCAAAGTAAGTCAGACCTAAGGAGATCTCATTTTCTCGGTTTAATTAGAACCATGATTGAGGTTGGGGTTCGATTGGGGAGGGAGGGAGGGAGGGAGGGGGGCAGCATGGGCGGGAAAAGACTGTGCCTGCTAAGGGCTTGCTTATCAAGGAGGGGCCCGCATTGGTTTGTTGTTAGAGGATGTTATTAGGGTATCAAGTGTCGGGCCTCGTCCACTATACTAGGTACCTAGTAGTTTTAGTACTGTACTTCTCCAGTCAACAAGGAAAGGGGAAGAAACAGGATAACTCCATTGGGACAAGGTCAATGGCATCACCAGCTGCAGCTGTACCGTTGTCGGGTAGGAGGAAGACAGCCCCAGCTTCTCGGATCTTGCTCAGAGCTCAGGTTTTCGGGGTCAGCACCACCACCACTGAACTGACCCATGGACCGGTTTGACTTTATGGGGAACGGATGGAGGGAGGAAGGGAGGGAAGGAAGGAAAGAGGTGGGAGGAGGGAAAGGAGGAAAACCGAGCAATTACACCGGAGTGACAGTACGGTAACTCTGTTCTTGTCGGTCTGCCACTGTCTGTTTGTCTGTCTGTTTCTCTGTCTCTCTGTCTTTCTTAGTCTACTCTCCCCACTGTGGGCGCGACACCGGGGGAGCGGGACTGACTGACTCTCTCAACAATAATAATAATACTAGTAATAATAATAAAATAATACTACCTTTACCACTTAGACTACCACCACCATCAAAAAAGACTCCATCGGACATTCTTAAATATCGGTGCCCCAATCCCTCCCACCCCCGGTCCCTGAAAACAATTATCTTTCTTCTTTCTCTTCTCTCCCCTTCTTAACTTCATAATTTCCATCTTCTCCTTCCCTCCTCTCCTCTCTTCTCCGGTGTAATCTCCCCATCTCAACGCAACCTCCCCTCCCCCTCTCCCACCCCCCCACCATCAACCAACCAGTGCTGGTGCATATCAGTAAGTCGCCCGCGCAATCTCCGTCTCACGTGCCTGCTCCGATCCTCTTCATTGCGCCGGAGACTGAACTGACTCTGTTCGTTTTCACCCCTCCATAGAGCCCAGCTTCCCTCGACTCCGAATTCCCAGTTGAAATTCCGTTGGGACACTCATAACCAATCATAAAACATGGCGGACGGCAGCATCACGCCTCCCAAGCCTGCCGTGGTAAGAGAAAAAAATTCCCCACGCCCACGCCCTGGGCCGAGAAATCTCCGGGTCTCCATCTGCTAATTATTCTGCCATTGGGTCTACAGGTGCTTGAGGCCCACGATGTTGATACTTTCCACGTTCCCCAAGCTTTCCACGAGAAGCACCCCTCCGGTCCCCACTTGAAAGACCTCGACGAATACAAGAAGCTCTACGATGAGTCGATTCGCAGCCCCAACACTTTCTGGGCTCGCATGGCCCGCGAGCTCCTCACCTTTGAGAGAGATTTCCAGACCGTCCACACCGGTTCTCTAGAGAATGGTGACAGTGCTTGGTTCGTCGAGGGTCGCCTCAATGCTTCCTTCAACTGCGTCGATCGCCATGCCATCAAGAACCCCAACAAGGTCGCCATTATTTACGAGGCCGACGAGCCCAGCGAGGGTCGAACGATCACTTACGGCGAATTGTTGCGCGAAGTATCCCGAGTTGCTTGGGTCTTGAAGCAGCAGGGCGTTAAGAAGGGTGACACCGTCGCCATTTACCTGCCCATGATTCCCGAGGCTCTCATTGCTTTCCTCGCCTGTGCCCGTATCGGTGCTGTCCACTCCGTCGTCTTCGCCGGTTTCTCCTCCGACTCTCTGCGGGACCGTGTTCTTGACGCCGGTTCCAAGGTCGTCATCACCACTGATGAGGGTAAGCGTGGCGGCAAGGTCATTGGTACCAAGCGCATCGTCGATGAGGCACTGAAGCAGTGCCCCGATGTGACGGGCGTTCTCGTCTACAAGCGCACCGGCGCAGAGGTTCCCTGGACCAAGGGTCGTGATGTCTGGTGGCACGAGGAGGTCGAGAAGTACCCCAACTACTTTGCTCCCGAGTCCATGAGCTCTGAGGATCCTCTTTTCTTGCTCTACACTTCCGGCTCCACTGGCAAGCCCAAGGGTGTCATGCACACCACTGCTGGCTACCTGCTTGGAGCGGCCATGACGGGCAAGTACGTCTTTGACATTCACGATGACGATCGTTACTTCTGCGGTGGTGATGTCGGATGGATCACCGGCCACACCTATGTTGTGTACGCTCCGCTCCTGCTAGGTTGCTCGACGGTGGTCTTCGAGAGCACCCCCGCCTACCCGAACTTCTCCCGCTACTGGGATGTCATCGAGAAGCACAAGGTCACGCAATTCTACGTGGCCCCCACCGCCCTGCGCCTACTGAAGCGTGCTGGCGACGAGCACATTCACCACAAGATGGCCCATCTGCGCATTTTGGGTTCGGTCGGTGAGCCCATCGCCGCCGAAGTCTGGAAGTGGTACTTCGAGGTTGTCGGCAAGGAGGAAGCCCATATCTGTGATGTATGTGCGAGTCGATTGAAGGCGCAATGGTTCTTTTGGCTAATCTGCGGCATTGTGACAGACTTACTGGCAAACCGAAACCGGCTCGAACGTGATCACCCCTTTGGGTGGCATTACGCCGACCAAGCCGGGTAGCGCATCGCTTCCCTTCTTCGGTATCGAGCCCGCTATCATCGACCCTGTTTCCGGAGAGGAGATTTCGGGCAACGATGTCGAGGGAGTGCTTGCCTTCAAGCAGCCCTGGCCCAGCATGGCCCGGACCGTGTGGGGTGCCCACAAGCGCTACATGGATACCTACCTGAATGTCTACAAGGGCTACTACGTGAGTACCTCCAGTCATCGATCTCCATGTGTGTCGCTTAACAGTGTGGCTAACTTGTGGTTATTCAGTTCACCGGAGACGGTGCTGGCCGCGACCACGACGGATACTATTGGATCCGGGGTCGTGTGGATGATGTTGTCAATGTTTCTGGACACCGTCTGTCCACTGCTGAGATTGAGGCTGCTTTGCTCGAGCACCGTAAGTGATTCAACCCCCATTCCGAGGACGGGTTCCTAACATCTGCATAGACATGGTGGCTGAAGCTGCCGTTGTCGGCATTGCCGACGAGCTGACCGGTCAGGCTGTCAATGCCTTCGTGGCTTTGAAGGAGGGTAACGAGACCACCGACCAGGTTCGGAAGGACTTGATCATGCAAGTTCGCCGCTCTATCGGGCCGTTCGCTGCCCCTAAGGCCGTGTATGTGGTTGAAGATCTTCCCAAGACTCGCAGTGGCAAGATCATGCGTCGCATTCTGCGCAAGATCCTGAGCGGCGAGGAGGACAGCCTTGGTGACACCTCCACCGTAAGTTTCATCTCCCTCGGATCATTCTTCAACTAGCGCTAACGCAAAAGCAGCTCTCCGACCCCTCGGTGGTTGATAAGATCATTGCCACGGTGCACGCTTCCCGCGGCAAATAAGTGTTTTGTCTTCAGTGAACGATATTAATGAAAGCGAGAGTTGGGGGGGGCATGTGACACTGCCATCAGCACAGGTGTGGTCTGGATTTGTGCTCCTGAGCTTTATAATGTCTGAAGGCGGAGTTTGATTCTTTTTTCTTGTTATCTTGTGATTCCCATCATGATCAGAACTGCAGCATTCTGATGAGCTGTCAATCTTCTCTACGTATATACCAATGATGAAAGAAGTTTTTCTCGGGCCTGATGGGTGTATACTCAGAGTGTTGTAGTACCTGGGTAGTGCAGTCGAATGCGAAACTACCCACTTATCTGTTTGTCACTTCATAAGATATACAATGAAGAGCTCTACTCTTTTTGCCTGGTGTCGGTTCATAAGCCGGCATACTTGGGTTCTCTCCTTATAGCAGGAAAAATGCAGCACCTGGCCGTATGTTATGCTATCATTTTCAGAACGGATCAGTTTGCTTGTAACTTGAATTTGACGGCAAGAGTCACCTCGTAAATATATACACTCTATCTTGTACACCGATGCGTCATTCAGAGTGACACTACACCCTGAAATTCTCAAAAAGACAGCTTTATCAGCCCTGAATCACAGTAGCCTCACATACCTCGTGTTCAAATAACGCCCAGCACCATCTGGGGAGGGCACAACTGATTGCGGAGAATAATCCTCAGGCAGAAATTGCTCAGTTTCGCGGGTGGTTTCAGGCCGCGAGATTTCACGTGAGCAGCTGGTAACGGGGTGTATTTGCAGCCAAAGTTACCGGATGATTCTCCCTCAAAGTCCCCGAATTGCCCGCGGATCAGTCTGTACCGGAAACGTAAGCGAGCAAGTCACCGCCTGACCGTCGCCGCCTCGTCCCTTTTGCAGCAACCTCTTTCCCTTCCGTCCCTTCGAACTTCCTCTCCGTCGCGCGCCCTCCTCCTCTTTCGACCAGCTCTCTGGCTTCTTCTCATCGTCGCCTCTCCAGCTCAAGGACGCTGAACTGCATCTCTGCTCTTGACGGTGACGCCCCGTCTCTAGCTGGCGAGACATTCTTACCCTGCTGTCCTTCCCACCCACAAAACACCTCTCTTGGGCGCGTCGAGATCTCGGCTTCTCAATCCACAACCTTCGAGCTCGTCGCTTCGCACCCTTCGCAACGCGCCGTGATCGAACCCATCTCGCACGCAATACCGCCTTTTCCGGGACATAGCTCGCATCTAAACGTTGACGTGGACGAGCATTCGGCCTTTCATTTGGAAAACGTTTCGGAACGGATGAACTCATAAGTCGCAAACACTCAACCTGCAAGATGTTCGGAGGAGGATTCGGACAGAACACTCAGCAGAGCTCCGGCTTTGGATCCGGCAATGCGTTTGGTGGAGGCACAAATACTGGTGGAGGTAGGTTTTGATCTGTTAACGAGCTTCGTACCTGCTTCTTTCCCTTTCGTATTCCTGCTTCCGCCCTGGTGTTTTCTTGGTTTTTCTCAACACTGGCTCGGTACCCCCCAATCGACCCAGTAAAGGAATCCAATCTGGCTCGTGCTTTGGACATCAACCCACAGCAGCTTCACCTCAGACTCATCGACATCTCGCCGCCGTGTCGAGACCTTTTACTTTCCTTTCCGACGTCAGAGAGCACGGCAGCACTGCAAGAGAAGGGATCGCGGCTTCAGTACAGTCTCTGACAGCATCTCCCACGTCATCTAGGCTTTGGATCTTCACCGTCTCCTGCTTTTGGAGGTGGTAACACATCAGGCGGTGGCCTGTTTGGAAACACTTCCAGTAGCTTCGGTTCCGCTGGAGGTACGTGCTCGACGACTATATTTCCATGGGCTTGGCGATCCTTTCTCTTCCATCTGTACCTTGGGGCGGACCCCGCGATTTCCGACATATCAACGGTCGGGCCGGACTGCAAACACTGCCGCTCTGAAACCGTGGACGACTGGGCTTGTCTCTCGCGGCCCGGAATCTTCCCTCGAACAGGAAAATTCGAGTCCCATCCGCCTTCTGCCTGCCAGGGACATATGGAAATTAAAATTCGTCACATGCTCTAAGGATCTTCGGCTGTAGGCTGTTCGATAGCGTCGCTAACACTACTCCTGCTTTTCTAGGTTTCGGCGCCAATACACAGACACAGTCAAACTCCTTGTTCGGTGCGGGGCAGAATCGCACCAGCGGCTTTGGCAGCACTCCGGGACCCAGTACCGGCGGTAGTTTGTTTGGGTCAAACAACACAGCGACCTCAACAGGTAATACCGGCTTTGGCGGCTTTGGCTCCGCTGTGAACACCGGCGGTGGCTTTGGCAGCAGCGCTGGAGGTGGTGGACTGTTCGGTGCCAACAAGCCCGCCAGCGGTTTCGGGAGCACCACTGGTACTACCGGCTTCGGAGCCAGCGGTGGCGCCAGCACCAGCGGGTTTGGAAGTGGAACAGCACCGGCTTTTGGTGGTGGTAGCGGTACCGCGTTCAACCAAGCTGTTCCTCCCTCCGAAGGCACCGGCTCCACCCCGTTCACCCCCTTTACCGAAAAGGACGCCGCCAGCACCACTACCAATCACTACCAGAGCATCGTGTTCATGCAGCCTTACAGCAAGTATTCGTTCGAAGAGCTTCGGTTAGGCGATTACAACGGAGGCCGTCGGTTCGGCAACGGAAGTGGACAAGCAGGCGCCTTTGGTGCTTCCGCCTTCGGCAGCTCTGGCTTCGGTGGTCAATCCACTGGATTTGGAGCTGGAAACACTTCTTCACCATTCGGCGCAAACACAAGTGCCCCGTCGGCTTTCGGCAGTCAGACCCAAACCACAGGCGGCTTTGGCACTAGTAATACCTCCAATCCGTTGTTCGGAGCTCAGAAGCCTGCCAACACTTTATTCGGCGGTGGAACGCCAGCTCCTGCTACCACTACTACCCAGTCGGGCCTGTTCGGCAGTAACACGGCAACCTCGGGTGGCTTTGGAAACACTACCGGGAGCACTGGATTCGGTTCCGGGGGGCTGTTCGGCAACAGCGCCAATAACACCCAGCAACAGAACAAATCTCTCTTTGGCGGAGGTAGTACCTCCACCGGCGGGGGCGCATTCGGCGGCTTCGGCACACAGAACACGAGCACAGCCTCTCCATTTGGCGGCACCGCAGCTACATCTTCTCCGTTTGGAGGTCAACAGCAGCAGTCGGGCGGGGGTTTGTTTGGTAGTGGTACCGGCTTTGGCCAGCAAAACCAGGCTCAGAATCAGGCACAGACCCCGAACAAAGGGCTATTTGGTGGATTTGGCGCTAACACCCAGCAGCAGCAGACGAGCACCCCGAGTCTTTTTGGCGGCAGCAACACCGGCACCGGCACCGGCGCCGGCACCACCGGCACCTCCCTCTTCGGTCAAAACCAGCAGACCCAACAACCTGCGAGCGGCGGTTTGTTCGGAGGCAACACCGCCCAACAACCAGCCCAATCGAACTCTCTTTTCGGCGGATCGCAGCAGCAAGGCCAGAAGAGTTTGTTTGGAGGGGCTACGACGGGCACGGGCGCGGGCACGGGTACGAGTGCATTCGGAGGATTCGGCAACACCCAGAACCAGCAGACTGGTGGTGGCTCGAGCCTCTTCGGCGGTGGTGCGGCCCAGCAACAGCAGAAGCCGAGTCTCTTCGGTGGAGCTGGGGCCTCGGGCGGCAGTCTCTTTGGAGGCGGCGCGAGTACTACCACACCGGCTGCAACTGGGTCCCTCTTTGGCGGCGGCGCGAGCCAGAACCAACAACCGACTACCCTGGGAGCCTCCAGCCTCTTTGGTGGCAGCCAATCTCAGCCCGCACAGCAGCTGGGTCAACAACCCGCCCCCGGTAGTCTGCAGGCCTCCCTGCTGGAAGGAAATCCCTACGGCAACCAGTCTATCTTCTCTGGTCTGCCAGCACCCAGCGCTGCAAGTCCCGGCCCCTTGGCCACGCCGCTGTCGTCCTCCAACAAGCAGAAGCAACGCACTCCTCTTCCCGTTTACAAGATCACCCCCACCGCCGCAAATCGCCTCCTGACTCCTCCCAAACGTGGCTATGGTTTCTCGTACTCCACATACGGATCTCCATCGAGCACCGCGAACACTCCAGGCGGACTTGGTGGTAGTGTCCTCGGAGGCAGCATGCGCAGCAGCTTCAATGCTAGCAGCTTGGGCCGCACCAGCTTCAGCAAGAGTCTTTCGACCAGTAACCTACGAAAGACATTCGATCCTGAAGCCGATAGTGTTCTTTCCCCGGGTGCCCTCTCTTCCGGTAGCTCTCGTCTGTCTAGTGGAAGCCTGAAGCGTCTGACTATCGACCGAAGCCTAAGGAATGACTTGTTCACGCGCTCGACCAGTACTCCTCCTCCTGCAGCCATCACTAACGGCGAAGAGGCTGCCACTCCTGTGGACAAGGGAAAGAAGAAGGTCAGCTTCGAATCGTCCTCCGAGGTTGCACACACTGGCGGGGAGATTGTGCCCGTCGAAACCCAAAGTTCCGAGCCGACCCCCGAGGAGCTGGGATTCCTGCGTTCCGTCCGCAAGAGTGGCACAATCAACGGCGTCAACGGCACCAAGACCCCGGAGACCACTGCTCGTCCTGAGATGGAGTCCGTCCGTAACAACGATTTGCCCGCTGTCTCGGAGCCTGCGCAACCGACCGCGACCAACGCCGCCCCAAAGCAGCTCTCTTTCATTCCCGGCGGGGATCCGCAGCCCGGAGAGTACTTCATGAAGCCTACTCGCGCCGAGCTTAGCAAGATGAGCCGCGAGCAACTGAAGAAGGTGGTGGGTTTCACCGTGGGACGTGAGCACTGCGGTCAGGTGACTTTCGATGAACCCGTGGATCTGACTACCATCGATCTGGACAATGTCTGTGGGGGACTTGTCGACATCGGAGTGCGGAAGATCACCGTCTACCCTGACGAGACCATCAAACCACCCCGGGGCAAGGGCTTGAACGTCCCATCTATCCTTCGTATCGAAAACTCCTGGCCCCGTGGCCGCGACAAGAAGTCGCCCTCTCCCCTGACAAGTGGCCCGTTGTTCGACAAGCACGTCGATCGGTTGGTCAAGGTGCACAACACCGAGTTCATCGACTACGAAGTGGAAACCGGCACGTGGGTTTTCAAGGTTCCTCATTTCACCACCTATGGTCTTGATTATGATAGTGATGAGGAAGAAGAAGGTGAGAGCCTAAACCAAAGCACTTTGAGTGCTGCTCCTGACACTCCGACTCCGAAGGCCCAAACCCCTGCCAATCACGACAACACCGTGGGCTCGGAGCATCTGTCAGCCTTCTCCACTGACGATTCCTTCCTCGGTTCCGTGGCCGGCGTCGATGACGACACTTTCGATTTCAAAAAGCGTAAGATAGTCCCCGGAGCATTTGGCCACCAGGCGATGGAGACGATGGACGACGAGCAGCAGTTGGGCTCGGAAGAGGAGGAAGAAGATTCTTTTTTAGAGGACGGCTCCACGGGTTCAACTATTGAGCAAGACAGCGAGGACATCACTGAAAGTCTGGAGTCTGTCGAGTCTGAAGTTGAATTGGATGAGAGTGAGGAAATGGACATGGCGGGCACATTTCCGGACCTTCATCATACCGTGGAGCGCGACGATACCGCGAGCACCGACACATACATGGAAGACCCTCGGCTGTCGCTGAAGCCTTGGAATACTCCGGCGAAGCCCCGTCTGGACCTGACGGGCGATTGGGCTGAACAGTTGCAGCGAACCATTAGTCCTCGGAAGCAGAACCGGGATGCCCTACGTGAGATCCAGGCGAATGCCTTCAACGAACGCTCTTTGCATGAGGAGACTCAAAAGCAGCCTACCAGCGAAACCAAGCAGAAGGGTTTCGCAACCAGTATTGATCTAATGAATTCCCTATTCCAGCAACCTCGGAGACAACAGACTGCATCGCCTGTGAAAGTACCAGACGCACGACCCAAAGGTCCTGAGGTATGACCGCCCTTCTTTTCCTTTCTTACTGGATTGTCTTCTGCCCTTGTTGCCGCGACGCATACTCGTCACTGCAATATCGCACTGTTGGTGCCTGGAGCAACGCTTCTGACTTCTATCCTTATAGTGGCCCTACCATAAACAGCCCAAGACTTATGCGGGCGAGTCCAATGAGTTGAGCGCTGACGACCTTGCCTTCCACTACTCCTTCAAACCCCGCTGGGGACCTTCAAACGCATTGCTTTGCGTACGGAACAATGACGACTCTGTCGAGGCTGGCTTGAGTTACTGGGAACATAGTCTCACCGTGACCAGCGAAGGACGGGACGTTTCCATACTAAAGTATAGAAAGCCCAATGAGCCGGTAGCGATGCTGGACGCCCAGCGCGAAATCACGATCATTAAGCCCGTGGATGGAGTAGTGCCCTTTGCTCGCCTGGCTCATGCCGACTTCCATAGGTTGGCCGCCACAGCCGCAGGCAGTACGTTGGTGACCGACCAAGAGCGGTTGCTCTGGCAGCTGGCCAACATTCTGTTCAACGACGAGCTTGAAGACGATATCTCTGTCGGCGTGCCCAAGGAGATCCGGTCCCAGTTCTCTCACCGTATCAAGAAAGACCGACTTACCCGTCTACTGGAAGGAATTATTCGGCAAAAACAGGCCCAGAAGCTGGGTAAGGTGGGCTCACCCGAGGAACGCGCTGTCAATCTCCTGTGCGCCCATCGGGTTGACGAGGCGTGCAATGTCCTGCTCTCGAGCCAAAATTTCCACCTCGCCACTCTTGTTTCGCAGATTGGTCGGGATGCCACCGTACGGGAAGATATGGCCAAGCAAATTGACATGTGGCGTCAGAGCAATGCGTACTCGGAGATGAGTGAGCCTGTGCGCGCTCTGTACGAACTGCTGGCGGGCAATGCCCTACGCAGTGAGGGCAAGACTACTGGGGCGCTCGAGGATCGGATTTCTGCATTCACGTTCTCCGAACGATTCGACCTGGACTGGATCCAGGCCTTTGGTCTGCGCCTGTGGTACGGAATCGGTGACGATGAGCCGCTGGAGAATGCCGTCTGCAAATTCGTCGAAGATCTACGTAGTGGTGTTGAAACCGCACTGCCACTACCGAATCCTTCCCAATTCTACCAATCCACCACTGCGCAGGATCGTGAGTCTCCGCTGTGGGTGCTGTTGAAGGTCTACGCCGCTACTACCGAGGTAGCCCAGAACACGCAGTTGGACGGCTTGGAGTTTCCAGCCGCTCTGCTGCCCGAGTCGTTGACGGGTGACCGGCTGACCAATCGCCTGTCCTTCCAGTTGTGCCATTTCCTCGCCGCGGCCGTTGGGCGCAATGGCCAACTCCAGCTCAATGTGGCTCAGATGGACCAGCTCACCTGGGACTATGCATGGGAACTCTTCAACTCTGGTGCCCTTGCACGGAGCATATTTGTCTTCTCTCACCTCTCTCGCGCTTCTGATCGGGAACGAGCCATCAAGGACACTCTGGCTCGAAATGCGCTGTCGCTTCCACACCCGGTCAAAGAGGACGGATCGCCGAACAAGATGTGGAAGTACCTCGTCACCGACTCGCAGATTCCCGAGAATTGGATCTGGGTGGCGAAGGCACTATATGCGCGCGACACAGGTAATGCTGCACACGAGGTGGACTACCTGGTAAGAGCCAAGAACTGGAACGATGCGCATGCCACCTTCTGTCGCATTGTCGGACCGTCGGCAGTGATTGAAGGGGACTATGCCACACTGGAAACGTTGATCTCAGGCTTTGGTGCCGAACCGGAGCGCAAGGTGCGCGGCTGGGCTCAAGGGGGCGGGATTTACGAGGATTTTCTGCATCTGGCCACGGCGAGAGTAGGCAGGCGAGACCCGGCGCGGCTGCATCGGCTGGTGCAGGCATTGGTCCAGCTGGGAGATCAGATTCGGCAGGGTTCTGGCGTAGAAGGCTTGGAGGAGCGAGTTGCGTTCCGGGAGATGAGCCGAGCTGTGGCACGCTGGACGGCACACGAAGACAGCCAGGTAAGAGCGGTTGAGAATTGGGTGATAGAAACAAGACTAATCATAGTTTAGGCAAACGATTTGTCGAGTGTGCTCAGTCTGCCGCTGACGGGCGATGCGCGCCTCACGCAGACGGCAGAAATGAGTCGACGGTACTACGGGGTCATTATGGCTGGAGGGTATTAATTGGATGACGGATGAAGGCACGAATGGCAAAAGTCTCCAGTGGTTGGGACAGTCATTGGATTTGATACTGTGTTGTCTGGTCGTTCTTGGATGGCCTCTGAATGGGCGTCTTTTACTTTTTCTCTTCTTGCACACCCCCTTGCTTCTCTCCTGTTTCTCACTCCCTTGTTCTCTTTCTCCCCCCCTGTCTTACTCCTATTTGTATCGAAGGGTCGACATCGATGTGCGGCTCTATGTATCCTAGCTGATTTGCCCCTGTCCTTCGACTGCATGTATTTGTGTGTGTTTTTTTCTTCTTTATGCAGTGATTACTTTTCATCTTGGGTTTCCACATTTGTCTCGAGGGAGATGTGCCTCTAAGCCATAGTCAAGCCACAGCGAATGATTACCTCGATGGAAGGATATTTGATCAACTTTCTGGGGATGGCAAGATTTGAAGTATAGCTACAGTAGTTTGCAAGGTCACCTTTTTCCGTCGCAGTATACGGTTAGGATGATGCAGCACATAAGACAGACATCACCTCGCATCAGCGCGACGCAGAGCACAATAGACCGTTTGCGCCAGAGGGTGTACTATCAGCCCTAGTCCAGAGACCCTCGACTGTCCTACTATAGTAACTACTCCTTCCGAGGGAGCTCCGTCACGCCCCCCTCTAACCTTCCTCTATTATTTCACTAATCAATGAACTACCCCAAAGACAAAGGCGCCCGCCTCGCCACAACGACCACCACCCGCGGAATCGACAGCGCGGACCCCCTCCCAATCCGCCTCGCCCACCCAACGCCCGCAACTTCCCCTGCGGCCGCCTCCATCCACCTAACTTTCCCCCTGGCTCGCCCCACCGCGCCGCGGAATTTTTGTTCGTGAAAACAGATCACTGATCGCTGAAACGCCCGCACCAGCTCCGGCGGGCTCATCGAACGGGTCCTCCAGCCGCACATCCCTCAAACCCGGCCTCCGTGAGGAGCGCGACGCCCGGTACCGCCTGCTGGTACTTACCACCCAGTCGTGGCGGACCCCCGACGTAGCTTGTCTCGCTGAGGGATTTGGTTATTGTTGTTGGTGCTGGGGCTGCAGGTGCTGCAGGTTCAGGCGGATCACGGGTAGGTGAGTCTTGTTGGAGGGCGTAGGCCGGTCCGGAGGTTAGGCGGAAAGTGGCTGTGGTTGGGGGGGGGGAAGGGGTGGTGGTGGCGTTGGGGGGTTGTGCTGGTTGAGGATGATGGCCCGGAAGCGCTGTCAGATTGTCGGTTGGGTCAGTTTGCTGGACTCGCTTGATTAATGTATTGAAGGAGAGTAAGATGACTACCTGCTGTATTTTAGTTGGGTTTATAGTATAGCGCTAAGCATCATGAAGCTTCAGCCAACGACGGGTTATATCGCGTGGACAAACTAACTTACCCTTCTCTCGCTCGCTTGTACTGTAACTGTCACCATCTCGATCAGTGGCAGAGACTGCGAGGAGTGACTTGTCCCTCGGAGATAAACCGGAGGCCGGCGTGCTGTAACCCGCTTTTTGTGGACTACTATCATGCTGCTTTGTTGGGAACATTCCCAGTTTGAGAAATACAGATGAGATTAAGAAGAATATTTATAACAGGTATCAATTTCATCAAGAATAACCAAACGGCCAATTAAGACCATTCAGAAACAAAGAATCCTATCCATTAACGAACCACACCATCATTCCAAATGGAACCGCAACTCCGACTCCAGCTGCTCGCCTACCATCATTTCGCGGGCGATTGCAACCGTGGCCTCGAACGACCCCTCCCCCACGTACCAATCGTACCGCCAGGTATGCCGGGCCTTATCTCCGGAGATGTCGCACGCGATTAAGCAGCCACAGAAATAATGTATGTATTGTGTGACCGCTGTGCGTGCCTCTTGCTCATCGAAGGCCTGTCTGGCGGACCTTGGGAATGACCTTGCGCTCTCATGCAGGAGCCTCAACAAAAGGACCTTGTCAACCCCCTCGATGTCGATCTCGAGGTCCCGGTCGACCATTCTGACGATGGGGGGCTGGAGCTTACCTAGATGCGGACTGGGGTGTGTCTGTTTTCTGGAAAAGGGTACGGAAAGGTTTTCGTGAGAGGTGTAGTCACGACTGGCTTGCGCGCTGCTGGCTGGGGTATAAATGTTGTATTTATAGCTTGCATGAATCAGAGCCAGTCTCATCGCACAAACAAAGGCTGTCGGATAGATGGTGATCATCGACTGTCCGCAATATCTGACAAAGCCATCTGTGCCGGCTGTCTTTGACACTGCAGTCTGCAAACAAGGCTTCGCTGGAAGAATCCAAATCAACTCCACCTTTCAGCAAAGACACCACCGGGAAGGAACGCCTGTACCGCAGTATCCTCCTTGTGACATCGTTGGAGGTACAGGCAGATCGAGGGACATTCCACTCTGGCCCTCAGCTCAATCCACCAGATACTGCGGCCGGCCTGGCGGTACCACAGATACAGCAGCACGAGCGCCACAGGGTCCCGATTCCGGAGCATGTCCTCAAAGACACCATGAATACTGCGGATGAAGAGCTGCGCGGGACCGGTGGTGACTTTGGTGTCTGGGAGGTTCAGAATCAGGGCCACAGCGTGGGCGGCCTCGAAGTACGGATTATCTGTCGCCGTCGATGCCCCGTGGAGGAGGCACAAGGCCGCCACGGCCCGCGGGATGCCCTGCACGCCACGCTGCGGCAAGGGGGCGTTCATCTGCGCAAAGGTGGGCGCCATGACGCGGAAGACGCTGTCCGGGCGTAAGGGATCGACGATGTGCCACAGTGCCATTTTACCTTTGCTCAGACGGACCCAGTCCAATGCATCGGTCTGTTGGTCGGAGGGGGTGAAGGGCCACGATTCTTCCGGCGTGCATGCCTCAGGGGATGAGGAGGCCAGGATGGCCAGCGCAGCCAGGGTGCCCCAGAGTGGATCCTTGTCTTCGGCGTTGATCGGCCGCTCCCTGAACCGTCGGTTGAGAAGGGCGGTGCTCTGGTACCAGTGATAGCACTCGTCCAGACTGCGACGGCTGCCTCCTACGGTGTTTAGGTGGCGGTCGTATGTAAGTGCCACGGCTAGAGAGGCGTGCATAAGATAAGGGTACTGTCGGCCACACAGGGCTGGTGTTAGCCGAGTGTAGACCCAGGACGACTAGCCCTACACGATTATTCGGGTAGCATGTGCAGTACTTACAACGAAGGCTAGTTGCAGGAGCTTGCGATTCACGTGCAGCATATTCGGGTCTTCTGAGGTCAGAAGACTACTTCCATAGTACCGGGTGAGGAAGTCCTGACACTTCGTGTTCAGCTGATAGAATGTCGATTGGTCCGCCGTCCAGACCGCACCGGCGAGGGGGGGCTGTAGCTCGGCAGTTCCTCGCAGCGCCAGCGATGGCCTCCCTGTCTCAGCGGCGATGGGCTGCAGGTCGGGGATATTGAACATGAAGTTGCACACTATCCCGAATGCGCGACATTTCTTGCAGTGGGGTCTACTTTCGTCGCACTGAAGAGGTTTGGAAAGTACAATCAGCCATGCACGAATCAATGTAGTCAAGCGAGCCAACCAGCCAACCAGCCAACCTTGAACTCACCTTGAGTTTTCGGAGCTTGCAATTGCGGCAGCCATATCTGGATCTTCGTTGAGTGGTCCGCTTCTGAGCAGTAACAGTTTCTGCACATGTTGAGGACATTTTTGTGGGCTGGGAATGGTAGGCAATGGATGGGAGGTAGTCGCAAGTACAAGGTAACTTAGTTCCCACCAATCGTCCCCTCAGGCACCCACATGGCACAGGTGCACACGCTAACCTCCTTTCGGAACGAGATCTTCCACGCGGCGCTAGCCACATTTCGGATGCAGAGGTCTCTGATTGGCTGCGGAGATCTATAATCATCGAGGCACTGGACATTAGTACTCTATATGGATCACATTGAAGAGTCACCAATAGTCGAAAACAACACCTCAGTGACATAAATACCAGCCTCAATCCCCGGGTTCGCTGGCCTTCTCTCTATCTTAAAGCCCATCACTTACCTCTCAGAGAAATCCTCTTTCTCCCCAACCCAAACACCCTGGATCCCAAAATGACCACCCACCACTTAGCCGCCATCTCCCCGGGCCCAGGCCAACCGCTGGAGCTTCGCACCCGGCCCACCCCCAAACCAGGCCCGAACGATCTCCTCATTGCCGTCAAATCCATCGCCCTCAACCCGGCCGACCACATCATGCAAGACACAGGCCTCTTCATCCCGGACACCAGCTACCCGACGGTCCAGGGCTTCGACCTAGCCGGCCTAGTCCTCGAAGTCGGCGACGCGGTCCCCCAGAATGCTCCCTTCCACCCAGGGACCCGCATCGCCGCCTACAGCGCCCTAGTCTGGAAAGCCTGCAGCCCAGACTACGGCGCGTTCCAAGAACGATGCCTCGTGCCCTGGCAGCACGCGGTGATCCTCCCCAACGAAGACGGGCACGAGTTGACCTGGAACGAAGCAGCCACCCTCCCCGTCTCCGTCCAAGTTGCGCTAAGCGCATGGGATGCGATGGGGATTCCCCGCCCTCCAGCAGCAGCAGCAGCCGCCGCCGCCGCTCTGCCCTCCAACCCCGACCAGATAGGCAAAAGTCAAGCCCTCCTCGTCTGGGGCGCCTCCTCCAGCGTCGGCAGCATGGGCGTGCAGACCGCGCGCCTCCTCTGCGACTCCCCAACCACCCCCTTCGCCGCCGTCTACGCCACCGCCGGCACACCGCGCAGCCGAGCGTACGTCGCATCGTTGGGTGCGGACCGCGTCTTTGATTATTATGACCCCCTCACACCCCGGGAGATCGTCGATACCGCTCGGAGGGACGGTCTGACAATCCGGCATTGCTTTCTGGCCATGGGGCAGTTGGCGGCTTGTCGGGCGGTGGTGGGGGCGTTTCGCGGGGAGGACCAGGTCACAGGAAAGATCGCGTCGGCGCCGCCGGTGCCGCCGGATGCCGGGGTCGTGGACGACGGCCCCGGGGTGGAGACGGTCTTTGTGATGCCTGCGGCGGGGGAGAAGCAGCGGCTGGCGCAGTTTCGGGAGTGGTTGGGGTCGTGGTTGAAAGAGAGTTTGGAGGGAGGGAGGATTCGGCCGAGTCCGGAGGGGAGGGTTGTCGGGAAGGGGTTGGGCGCTGTGAATGCTGGGTTGGATGAGTTGCGGCGCGGGGTGAGTTGTGTTAAGTTGGTGATCGAGGTTTCGGAGTGATTGATTGTACAGTATATTTGATGGGATGTGCATGGGGCAGGGGGGTGAGGATGCTAGATGTTGGATATAGGGGTTATCTTACTGTATGTACTGTATCTGTTTCAGCGTGCGATATCAGATTATATCCTTGGAAGTGTTCAGCGGACCTTGTAGATATGGTCCGATTTGAGCTTGGTAGATTTCCATGGAGGGTGTGTGGAACGGTCCCTGGCCATACAATGCATGTTACGCCGAAGAGCATTTGAGTGGCTGACTCCTCGATAACCCACGGCAGACTATCCCAAACAGATACTCCATAGATCGTTGAGACACCACCCAGTTACAATCACCGAATATCAGACAAAGAAAAGATGTAATTGCTACCAAGACTGTACATGATCGAACAAGACGTGAAAAAAAAGGAAGTTAAAACACCACCCACACCCAGACATACACCCAGACCCTTTCTCTTTGATCAAAAAGATTTGATTAATGTCTCGGACTTTTCCTTCCACTGACCCCCGTCATTCCCCTTCATTAACTTACTGGCCGGGAGAGATCAACTTGCCCTCAGCCCGGCTGTTAGGGTGCCATCCACCGGCATAGGGGGACTGACCGCCGAGCTGCTCAGCGTGCTCGCGGATCCGGGCCTCCAGCTCGGGCCGGAAGTGACGGATCAGACCCTGGATGGGCCAGGCAAAGGCCTCTCCCAGAGCGCAAATGGTGTGACCCTCGACCTGCTTGGTCAGCTCCTGGAGCATGTCGATCTCACGCTCGCGGGCCTGGCCGGTCTCCATGCGCTGCATCATCTGCATGGTCCACTTGCTGCCCTCACGGCAGGGCGTGCATTGACCGCAACTCTCGTGCTTGTAGAAGGTGGACAGGCGGGAGATGGCGCGGACGATGTCGGTCGACTTGTCCATGACGATGACGGCGGCGGTACCCAGACCGGACTGGGAGTCCTTGAGGGCGTCGAAATCCATGAGCTGGTCGTCACAGATAGACTTGGGGAGGACGGGGGTCGAGGATCCACCGGGGATGACGGCCTTGAGGTTGTCCCAGCCACCGCGGACACCACCGCAGTGACGTTCAATCAGCTCGCGGAGGGAGATGGACATCTCCTCCTCGACGGTGACGGGGTTGTTGACGTGACCGGAGATACAGAAGAGCTTGGTACCGGCGTTGCGCTCACGACCGAAGGAAGAGAACCAGCTGCCGCCACGACGCATGATGGTGGGCACCACCGCCACGGTCTCGACGTTGGTGACCGTACTGGGGCAACCGAACAGACCGACGGCAGCGGGGAATGGAGGCTTGAGACGGGGCTTGCCGGCCTTACCCTCGATCGACTCGATCAGGGAGGTCTCCTCACCACAGATATAAGCACCCATTCCACGGTGAATGTAGACGTCGAAGTCGTAGCCGGTGCCGCAGGCGTTCTTGCCGATCAGGCCGGCCTCGTAGGCCTCGTTGATAGCCCGCTGCAGGACGGTGGCTTCGTGGTAGAATTCACCACGGATGTAGATGTAGGCGGCGTTGGCGTTCATCGCACGACCGACGACCAAGCAACCCTCGATGAGCTTCTGGGGGTCCTTGCGCATAATCTCACGATCCTTGCAGGTTCCGGGCTCACCCTCATCGGCGTTGACGACCAGGTAACGGGGGCGGGGGTCCTTGTCCCAGTCCTTGAAGTTCATGAAGGACTAGATGCCACGCCCGATCAGCTCGGAATTGACCAGTCGTTTGCCTCCGCACCAGAGGGGAGAGACTTACGTATTTCAATCCGGAGGGGAAACCGGCACCACCACGACCACGAAGACCAGAGGCCTTGATCTCGGAGATGAGCTATACACCGAATGCAATCATTAGCATTGAATCGTTATCAAGACCACATATCCGTCCACGTGTCGGCGATGGGGATTGAGGTGGTTATCTTAGGGGCAGCGTACCCAGTCGTGACCCTTGAGAACAATGTCCTTGGTGCGGTGCCAGTCACCGAACTTCATTGCCGACTTGAGGTCGGCTCCATGGTGACCGTAAAGGTTGGTGAAGATGCGATCTTGGTCCTTCAGGCCGCCATAGTGTCGTACGGGGGGAGCGTTGTCCTGGACAGTCGCGAAAGAACGGGCAGCCGGGGCCTGGGCTCGGAGGGAGCGGGAGGAAAGGTTGGCGATAGAGGAAGACGAGGGAGCCGCCGCTCGGGATATCATGGTGAATATGGGCCCAGTGGCTGCACGGAGAGACTGGGGGGAAAGAGGTCAATTGGGGGGGGAGGGAGGCGGAGGGGGATCGAGATGATGAAGGCGTTCAGCAGTTGAGCTTCCACCCTTCCGGCGCGGCAATTCCTGCGCCTGCTGAATATCCGCCTTTCCCCGCCCGCTGATTGGCCTTGTTCCAGTCACGTGATGCATAATGAGTAAGCTGCTTTTTGTGCCACCTACGCAGTTATACCTTACATATAATTCTATTCCTATTCGTCATCAGAGTCTTGATCTCATCGATTCATTATTCAATTCATTTCGTCTCATCTACTCCTCCTGAGGAATATACAAGTACGATCCCGTGGACAACATCACCTGCCCATCGCTGGCTAGCAATCTCAGCGGATCTTCGGGCATGTGCACGCACTCCTGCTCTGCTACCATCCACGCCCAGCGTATCCAGTTGGGCGACAGCCACCAGTCATCGTCCTGCCATGGGCCTGTGTAGGCCTCTAATCCAGCAAACACGGCAGAGCTCTGTGACTTCATCTGCTCCAGAGCCTCATCAAACTGGCTCACTAGGTACTCATCGTCCTCATCCTCCAGTGCCCAGGCCACATCATTTGGCGGCGGTGGGTAGTTCTCGAGCAGGAATCTCGCCCATCGAGTAAGTCTGGGCGACAACTGGCCTCCCGCAGACCCTGACACCTTCGTAGTTGTACCAGCTGCGGCAACGAGACACAAGAAGATGGGGAACGCGAAGGGCGATGTCTCCGCGCTGCCTCTGAGCACTGGGATGGCCTTCTCCGTAGTGCTTAGAACATCCTGGAAGCATGCCTTGCATGGTGGTTGCATCTCCATTGGCAGAAGATCCGGCAGCTCGGTCAATGTGAATAGTTCCCCGTTCTTGGTGAGGAGTGACTGCCTCTCCAAGATCCGCATCTGCAGTCGGGACAAGATTCCTTCCGGGAATTTGCCGGCAGGGATCCGGGCCATATGGGCCCCAAGGATCCTTTTCATTTCTTCCCAGCTACCAGTGAAATTGTGTTGCCGCGCGCGGTTCAGGGTCCATGCAGCTATCACAAGAGCGGTTTCAGACAGCATGATCTGGCTGTCACGGTACATCTTCGCGTGAGTTTGTTTCAAATTCTCCGGGTGCTGTAGATCTTGGCCGGAGGCTCTCAGCTTCACAGCATGGTTGATAAGTTCAATCACAATCTGGCTCATCGCAGCCAGCAGCGCGCGTGAGTTCCCGTAGGCGCTGGGGATTTTGATGTCGTGGTCCGTGATTTCTAGGGTCTCCAACTCCCGGTTGTTCGCCGCCAGGACGGAGACCGCGTTGAGGAGAGCAGGCGAGAAGATCGAATGCTCCATTGCAGTATCCGGGGCCAGCAGCGGATAGAAGATGTTGAAAACATAGTAGTGGTCTTCAGTGTCCGCAGCCGACTGCGGGAACATTTGCAGCTGGTGGGAACGTGCCTGCTGAAGCGGACTCTCGGGTGGTGCGCGAAGACTCACAATGCGATAGTCACAAGGGTTGCCCGGAAGACAGAATCCGTAGTTCATCATCACTGCTTGGGTGTCAGTGGAGCAGTTCAAATAGACCTCGAAGAAAGCCAGTACAAAAACTTACACTGTTCATTATTCCGAGGCCCGTAGTTATTGGAGATTTCCTCCCCAGCAGCCACGTTCTCCAGGACCACAAACCTGACCTCATCCTTCTCCGCTCGCCACTCGACCTTAGCCAGCGGCCGATGATTAGCCACATCGAAGAAGGGCAGCAAGACAGAAATATTCTCCTCCGACAGCTCCTCCTTGGGGATCACACCGGACAACACCTTGGCAGAAAAGGCGCGCGAGAAGAAAATCGTCGAGGCCCACAGATAGAGATCCCTAGACACAGGAGGTCAACCACAATCCTCCGTGACCATTACCTTGCACCAAGAACAAGAAACAGGAGCAAAAACATCCAGAACACAAGCCCCACAACAGAAGGAAGCAAATCAAGAATACGCACCATGTATATTCCTCCACCCCATCGAACCCAGCCTCCCTCAACGCCCGCACCGCAGCCTCATACTTCCCCCTCAGCTTCTCGACCCGTTGCTCCCTAGCCGGCAACAGACTCGTCCCCTGCAACCACCGCAGATCCTCGCCCTCATAATTGGGCGGCGTCGTCAACGTCCCCGGCTGCGGCAGCGTCCGCAGGTACGGGTACCAGAAGCTCTGCGCGCCGCGCAGATACTGGCCCACCAGAAAGAAGACCGTCGCCTCCTTCGAGCCGACCGCGTCGATGAAGGGGCGCGGGAAGTCCAGGCCATGGGACTTGAACTCAACGATGCTGCCACCGCCGGTGGCATCTGCATCTGGAGCGACAGCGGCGGCGGTGGATGCACGGTACCCGATGACGTTGAAGTACGAGATCGTCGTGGTCAGGGGCGTCTGGATGATGTGCGTGTCCACGGCCAGGCTACCTTCGGATGAGCCCTTGCGGACTTGCAGGTGCACCCCGCGTTGCTCGTCTTTGGCGACCTGCACGGCGGGGTGCAGCTGGCCGCCGTGCTGAGCCATCCATGCCTGGAGGTCGGCGTAGATCTCTAGCCCGGTGGTGGCATTGTTGGTGCTGCGGGGGAGACTGTTAATTTCATCTTCTTTTTTGGTGTGGTGTTTGTGTTCTTATTTTAGTTCTGGAGGGAATGGGATGGAGAGAGTGTGTGTGTCTTGATTGAAAATGACAACAAAAAAAACATTATCATATAGCTCGTAGCGGCTCAACGTCATGCTTGAACCGGGCCATAGCACGAAAGTAAAGCCTTGACTTACCTGGGAGACCCCGCGGTCGTGCTCGCAGCCATACTATGAGAAAATCACCGCTGGAATGGCTGACCAAGACGAAAACCCTTATAGCTGAGTAGTAGAAATTGAAGGTATCGGGTTTTGTCGAAGAATCCGAGGCAAAAGGTCAAGAGCAAGAGCATGAGCAGAACTTTGGCGGGTCGAGCAATTGACATGATTCGATTTTCGACTCCCGAACCGGAAATTGTCCCACTTTTTCTCTCCCGACTCGGGATTGTGTATCAGTACAGCACTTAACTTAATCTCCATGTCAATATCAATTTACCACGGATATTACCATTAACTTCCAAATTCATGATCAAACGGGGAAAGAAGACAAGACCAAAATCGTTTCTCTCCCGAAAGTATCTTACAAAGCCAACAAGAATAGCAATAAGACAGTAGGAAATCCCCAAAATCATCCAAAGTGCAGTGACATCAAACATTCGTTAAAATAGAATTCTCGTGACTTCAGATAATTCAAAGCTAATTGCTCTGAGAATGAAGATGATACAGCAAACAAGAGGGAGGATATGCTGGAGCATACTCCCCACGAGATCATGCTGCTGTAACAAGCATCCATAGACAGCGCCATCTCAAACTCATAATCAAGCCGACCTCATCATCACAGGATAAGCACACGCGAATACCATGCAGTCAACTAGTGTACATAAGATGGAACCTTTACCAATCCCATCAAGGCAAGCATTATCAAAGCACCACCCAAGACGTAGTAACCTAAGATCCACAATAAAAGGAAAAGGGAATCCGCGAAAGATAGAAAGTGAAGATGCATAGGATATCAAAAGAGCAAACAAAGATCAATGATCAGTGCATAGAAGATGTTGAAGACTTCCTGCCCGGCACTAGAATCTCGACTAGCCCGTCATCCTCACCGTCGCTGCTGTCGTTGTCGTTATCCTCGCCGAATGGAGAGGCCCCCATGCGTGATCGAGCAAAGTCCATGTAGCGCCCCGGTCCTAAGTCGGGATAGCCGAGCGATTCATTCATGATGGCCTCATCTTCTTCGTCCGAGTCCATCATTCGAGGGTCAGCAGACGGCCCCACCATCTCTCCCATGTCGTCGTCGTCGTCCTCCACTTCCAGTGGAACCCGTTCCTTGCGCCGCATGCCCTCAGTTCGACCTTCTCCGTCATCATCGGAGGAACCAGTGGAGAACGAGTCGGGAGGGCTAAAGCCAGACTCCGGGAAGGTGGGCGAGGAAAAGGGCTCGTCTTTGTCACCCGTCGGAGGGAAATCGTTGGATGGGAAAGCGGCATCTGCTGGGGAGTGGTTGCCTTCAGTGTCTTCATCGAGACCTGCAATCACAAAGGGATTGGTCGGCCACTGTGACTCAGAGGTCTCATGTTCGCTCCCCAGGTTCCTGTCTTCGGCCCCTTCCGAGCCGTCATTAGCCTGCTGCTTCTGAGCCGCAAGCCGAGCGGCTAATTGCCGCCTTGCGCGGGACGGCCCTTGACTCATCGGAGCAGGAGGCGGGGGAAGAATGGGTATCGGTTGGCTGGTCGAGTTGGCAGATCCCTGAAGACAGAGTAAGGTTAGCATATCTGTAAGCAGAGCGACTTGAAATTCGTGTTTTCTCATGTGCATGGTCAGAGAACAGGATAATGAAGCTTGATAGATGACAAAAGCTAGGCTCAGCCTTAGCGGAGATTCAAAGAACTACTCGTACGGGGGAAGGTATTGCTTGGTTGTAGAAAGTCATCCGCACATGATATCGGGGAGTAGTACTGTTCTGAATGACTTCATACATATGGAGAAGCGCTGCCAGTCCAACACGTTGTGCCAGGCCCTGTATGGCCCGTACCACTCCCGTCATCCATCATGTGTCTAAATTTCCGGCGATCCGAGTTGAGAGCGAAACAGTCAAGGGCTTCGACGTGAGGAAAGGGCGGGTATATATGGGGCGGCCTGGGTCGATAAGAATCGCCTCGGCCATGAATTAAGGGAGGTTCAAGCATCGCGCATATCGATATCTGTGAAATCGTGATCACCCACATTGTCTGATCCGCCTTCGGCGGATTGATCGGCCAGGTTTCTATCGTCCTGGTCTTCCATTTCCTCGTCCTCGTCGTCACTCGAGCTGGCGAACCCGCTCAGGAGAGAATTCCCACCAAGTCCGAAAGCCCCACCGGATACGCTTCCTTGATTCATCATGTCAAAACCTTGGAAGCCAGAATTCCCCGTAGAACCATTAAGCCCTGCATCCGCAAGCGCCGATGAAGCGTTGGCGCTCTGGCCTGAATTGATCATGCCTTGCCGATGCCCAATGGACATGTCCGGCCGTACGCCACCAAGAATGGCATTGTCACGTTCCCTTGTCTCGGAGAGCGTTTGCTCGACATAGTCAATCCACTCGGGGTTGAGGACACTTTCCATCACAGTCGGTGAAAGCAGCTCCGGTGGGTGGCGTTCGCTGAACTTGACGACCTCCTCAGCGATCAATGTGAGATGACCCATGTAGCCCAAACGAATCTGTCTTGTGCGCTGGGTTTCGTCACTTCTCTTCTGTCCGTCGACAATGCTCTGCGTTATCCGACCTGTCTCGAAGACATCAATAGCCAGCATCCGGTTGTAACCACGCTCCATTGGGCCATTGAAAACTTGTTGTACGACGTCGTAGACGACGTTATGAAGGAAGTTGTTCCACGGGAACCGGAAAAAGAAATCCTGCGATGCTGTTAATCCTAATCCCATAACATGGGGCATTTAAGGGGAGACAAACCAAGATGGTGGGAACAACCTGGTTTTCTACGAACATAATCTTGAGATAATCGCCAACCACAGGCTGCCCATTGGAATCAACCTGAATGTCAGGATGCAGTGGCCGCTGTGAAGAAGGAGCATCGCCGACCTGGCCAGCAGTATCAGGCGAGGAAGAGCTGGGTGGCTGATTATCTTGATTGGGGGCAGGGTCCGCATCAAGAGAGGGCTGCGTCTGACTGGCTGGCTCAGTTGTAGTCTCAGCAGACGAATCATGCGGCTTGGCGGATTGCCCACCGTCGAGGCTGACTTCTTGGATTTGATCTGCCAAGCCAGACGTGGTATCAGTCTCCGTGGCGTGCGCCCGTGTAGAATCTTCTGTCTTGCTTTCGAGTGCCTCATTCGCAGCCGACTCTGTGACATCTGCAGATTCAGAGCTGTGTGAAACAGGTTCAGGCTCGGACTTGGGGCTGGGAAGGTTCGCTTCCCTAACCCCCGCATCCTTCTCTTTGTCAACAAGGACGCCGGATGCGCTGACATCCTCGAAGCTCTCCTCGCCGGTGTTGGCAACTTCAAGAACCCTTGAACCTTCTGGTGACCCGTAACCAATAACAGATCCGTTCACAAAGTCCACAGTAGAGTCATTTCCATCAAAGGCGGACGTCTCTTCTCTGTGCGCGTTGAAGGCACCCTCACGCATGAGCCTTTCGCGCTCAGCATCGCGTTGTCGGACGTACTCGTCACTTCCTGGCTCATTCAACAGACCCATATTACTGCAGTGTAGCAGTTCCGCCATCAGCTCACAGGTCTTGAATCTATCGAAGCCCAGGGGCTCGATTTTAGCGCCCCATGCCGAGTTCAGCTTTCCCCTTTCAACAGTCTTCACTTTCCCACCATCATTGACCGTATGCTTGGAGCTCTTGATCAAGGCCATGAAGTCGGGTATGTGCTTGGCAAAAAGTCGGAGAAGGTTCCCAAGGTAAATAGGGTCATATGTCGTGGGTGGTGAGTCCGGCCCATTGATGTTCTCCGGGTCATAGTCTGAGTTATTCTTTCGAATAACTTCAATAATAATGCCCACACCGACCGTCAGTGGGTTTCCACCCTTCAGCATGGATTTGATCAAAGTCTCTATGCAGGTTGTGGAGACTAATTGCCGCGTGAGACTATTAGGGCCGATGCAGGACTGGTCATTCTGCGTTGCGTTTGCCGAAATGGTGATGATTGCTTTCAAGAAGTCACCTGCCGAGGTTTGGACGGAGGCAGGGTATTCCGGCGACAAGAACGATAGCAAGGTCGGTATGAGGTTTTGGGCCCTCAGCCACTAAGAGAATGGTCAGCTTGTGTTACAAACACCTGATTCCATGGCTTTAGGAACTCACATCAACAATCCCTTGGCCGCCTTCAACCTTCTCCAAGCTGATAATCTTCAACAAAAGATCCATGACCATGGGGTTATCCACATGCCGGAGGATGGCCGGAACCACGCCATCCATGGACTTCAGCAGGTCCAGCATCTCGGTCGTCTTCTTGTCAAAAAGCGTCTCGTTAACTTTTGTGAAGTAACTCGCCTGGACAGAGTCCAAGGACGAAGGACGCTTCAGAAAGCCCCAAAAGTGCTTCAGATGATCCGGGTTCAACATAATCGACTCCACGATTGACCAGATTTCGGATGACAGGATTTCGCATGCGACATACGCCCGTTTCAGCCGATCCTTCTCTGCCCGCTCCAGGTCCTCTGGGTCCAGCATATCTCTGAGCGGGTCTTTGTGTTTCTCCTCCACCGCCGATGCGTCGTTGTTCGACTCCGTGGCGTTGCTGTCATTGGTATCATCGTCTTCGTCATCAACGTCGTTCACTAGCGACGGGGCGATCACGTAGTCCATAAGCCGTTTCAAGACATTATCCTCTCGTAAGAATTCTATGAGCTTCGTATTATTTTGCTTGAGTTCCTGGATCAGTTCCGACTCATCCAGCAGCTCCTCCAGGCTGACATCGGGCTTGTCTAGCAGAGTATCAATGCTGGAGATACTTGCATATCCTCCAAAACGCCAAAACATGATGATTTATATAACCGGCCAAACCGAGTCATGGAAAGAAGATTCGGTAGAATGCGGATTTTTCTAGCGGCCGGAGTCCTCCGTCGAAAACGGTGCGACTGAGACCTGTTGTATATTACAAGAGCCGTGAGAGTGTCCAAAGCCTCTAGCCTATGGGACAACCCATGCAATGTTTCAGATCGTCGTGAATGAGAAGTTTATGAAGGCGGGATCGCAAGCGTAATGTTCGTTATGTTCACGCGTTCCAGGTATAGAAAGTGAGATCGGGAATTTCGTAAGCAGAGATGAGCCTGGTCGGAGCGTCCTAGCGCTGGATGCGCCGAGTATCCCAGTTAGCAAACCTCTTCGCACGTTGAGCGTCATGATCATGAAGGAGGGAGGGCAGAAACGTTGATTGTGAGGGTCGGGAACATTAGGGGTGGCTTCGCCCGAGGATCGGAGGATAGCAGGGCAGACTTCAGGCAGGCAACACAATGACCGGGTCAGGCATTGCGGCCGCGACTGCAGAATTCACCAGATGGCAGGCATGAAGGCCCAGCAAGCGGAGGACAAAAGTTTAAAAGAAAGATATACCATATAAAATTCATGCAAAGCACACATACCTTTCACAACCTGAGGGAGTGACAAGAGAAGAGAAAACGGTGGTAGAATCCTCAACAAGGGGAGGGAGGAATCGGGGTTCGTCAGCCTTGCGCTGCACGGGGTGAAACGAGTCAGTCAGTTAGATGAAGCAGGAATAGTGCGTAATGGGGATGATGAATGGAGGTTAAGGCAGTAAGTCAGTCAATGGTGCTAGACATGTGTGGGTAGTACAGTAAATACTGTAACTACAGTACCTCAAGAAGAATAGTTCAAGGATGGCGGGCTGACATCCGCAGGGCAATTCAGTCGGACTGTTGCTGCGCTGGCTGTCTGGCTGTGTCTGGATCGGTCGGTAACTCTGATCCCTGGAGGTGACGAGGAATGATCCAAGCGGAAATACCCAACACGCCCGAGCGACGGCGGGGGGAGGGCAAACTTTGGGACCAGAGATACGCGAGGGCAGAGTAAGAAGAGTAAGAGAGGGGGGTTGAAAGAGAGGGAGGGGGGGGGGGGAAGTGGGATAGTTTAGTTAGTCCTGCGGAAATGAATAATAATGGTCGATGAGTTTCACAGTCTGGGAATTGCTTAGTGGGTTGGAGGGAGTTCGACCCGGATGATTAATCAGAGAAGGGGGCAAAGGCATAAAGCATGAAGACTACAATGTTCTCCTCTTCTTTAGTGATATAATTGTGTAGATATTCCTCTATCTTGACAACAACGTATGTAACTAAGGAAAGGCGCAGTAACAGTCGGAGTCTTCAGGCTGGCTGCACGAGACGAGTTCCAGTTGGTATTGCTTGCTTCCTTGCATGGCCGGTGCTGGGAGGTCGGGCCTACGTATCAGGTACCGCACTGACCATACCCGCTCGTGTGTGGGTGCAAGTACCGGGTACGACTAGTCCGTCGTTTCCATCATTGCGGAATGCTTGTTGATTGCGTCGGAGCCTGCGAATCATTGATTGCACCTGACTGTGTATTATCCCAAACAGGTAGAGTTGGGCAGACCAGTACGCAGAGTCCGTACTCCGTAGTCGATGTGGAATCTGGAATGTTGGTCAGATGACCCGTGGAGTGTCTGTCTTGTCAATCCCCAATTTTAGGATAATATCTTACTGTACTGACACGATCGCTAATCGCTAAGACTTCCGTACGCAAGCGCTCAGCCATGTCCCGTCAAAGTCTGGCTTCAGATCATATTACGGGAGAGAATGAATATTGTTGCCTGTCACTATACCCTTACACAGTCACGAACAAAGTGAGAAAGTGACGTCTACGTCGGTATTTAGTCGATGTCGCGCTGTGCTCGAAGTAACTACATCCAATACTCTAATGTAGGCGGCGAGACTATTTACTGCCTAACGGACGGTGTTCCAGTTCCCAGTTCCCGCCCTTCAACCAAACCACTCCAGCTTCCAATCATTCGGGTGCCACAAACACAACCCCAACTCTTTCTCACTCCGTCATCTTCCCCTTCTTGATCATCCCTCACAAAGAAGAAAAACCAACGATGAACCGACTATTCGGTAGCAAGAACACGGCTCCGAAGCCAACACTGGACGGGGCGATCAGCAATGTAAGTGTCCCACTTTCCCTTCGCCTTTCCGATTTACCCCTCTCTCTCTCTTTCACCCTCTCTGTCTCCTATTGCTTCTCCGCCCTTCCCCCCTCCTCCGAAACCCCGCACGCATAACCTGTGATGGCCTGAACTAACCCCAACCCACCATCCGGGAGAAAAACAGGTAGAGACTCGCATCTCGAGCATTGACGTCAAGCTGGCCGCGCTGAACTCGGAGCTCTCGACCTACCAGACCAAGATCGCCAAGATGCGCGACGGGCCCGGCAAGACGGCCCTGCGGCAGAAGGCGCTGAAGGTGCTGCAGCGGCGGAAGCAGTACGAGGCGCAGCGCGACCAGCTGTCGCAGCAGTCGTGGAACATGGAGCAGGCGGGGATGATGCAGGACAACCTGAAGAACGTGATGACGACGGTGGACGCGATGAAGACGACCACCAAGACCCTGAAGAAGCAGTACGGGCAGATCGACATCGACAAGATCGAGCGCATGCAGGACGAGATGGCCGACCTGATGGACATCGGCAACGAGATCCAGGAGAGCATCTCGCGCGCCTACGATGTGCCGGAGGATGTCGACGAGGCGGAGCTCGACGCCGAACTGGAGGCCCTCGGCGAGGAGACCATGATGGAAGGCGCCATGGCCGACAGTGCCATGCCTAGCTTTCTCCAGGACGAGGTCGCGCCCCCGCAGTTCATCGATGAGCCGCCGGAGCAGAGTAAGATCAAGGAGCCTGCGGGCGGGCTTAGCTGATTTGGGTGAGCGGATGGGGGGGAGGCGGTCTAGTATCTGTGAGTCTAGGTGTTCGAACTATGGAAAGCATTCGGAGTTGGGTCATGTCTATTCGCCTTCAAGTTTTCCAGATGAAGCAATTTGATTTCTTTTTCTTTCTGTCCTTCTGCTAAGCTATATACGGGGGAATGACCGGGAATTGATCCAGGCTAGAGTCTGGCGCAATCCTGCGGTGGTAGAGATTATTGTTTGTCAGCTCGGGCTTCAAGCCTTGCCGAGGCCAAGGAGAACAAGAAGCGCGACGTTCATCACCACAATAATCAGCCAGACAATAACAGCGATGATGGTTACGAAGAGATTGTTTTTCATCTTGACTCCTCCCGGCGCCGATTCTCCGCCCTCGAAGACCCGCTCAGTTGGGACGGTCATGTAACGGTTGCGACATGTAAAGTAGATGAGAGGAGCGCTGACAAAGGGAAGGATGACACTCAGAACCACTTGGCTGGCATTCAAGGTCTTGTCCAATCCATCCTTGCCGACGGCAGCCGCAATGATTATGCTAGGGATGATACTGATCGATCGAGTAATCAATCGACGGAGCCAGGGTCTGATGGTCCAGTTCAACATCCCCTCGCTTACCATCTGCCCCGCCATGGTACAGACGATTCCTGCAGAGATACCAGAGAGGAGGAGCGCTAACCCGAATATCAGACCCGCCGCAGGAGCAACTGAGCTGGAAAGTAAGTCGTAGATGCCCCAGAGGTCCGCATTATCTGCCCCAGGAGTGCCATAGAGCGAGGCACCTGCAACAATGAGAATGGCGCTATTCACAAACAGGGCAAATGTGAAGAGCGACAAGGTAAGCTCAATGATTGAGTATTTCATGCAACCCCGAATGGCATGGATGGAGGGTCTATACTCGACCTCACCACCGGTGCTTCCGAGGCAGACGGATGGATCCACGTAGCCTTGAGTAACATCGAATTCCTTCAGTCGCGATTGAACCACTCCGCTGCCTAGGAACATCGAGTGCGGCATGACCGTTGCGCCGAGAATACCGCAACTTTGATACAGACTGCCAACCAACATGTCAGGACTGTGCATAAGCAAATCATATCACGGCTCACATACCCTTCTGATTGGACGATGGCAGATGATGGTAAATAGCCCCGGAATACATCGCCAACAGATTGCTCTTTGATCAGCGAAAGCTGGATGCAGAAGCAAATCACAACCCCCAGTACAAGAAGCATTACGAAGAATTCAAACAGACGCAACCCCCACATGGCCCCATTTGGTCGGTAAAAGATGAGGATAAAGAGGACGTCAGCCAGAGTAATCGCACATCCAGCAACTAGAGGGATTTTGAGTAAAAGGTTGAGCGCGATCGCCGATCCAATTACCTGCCAGGACGGTCAATTGAACATTCCGCCCAGGGAACGGAGTCAGGCTGCTTGGAGATAGTCGATCTTACCTCTGCTATATCAGTGGCGACAATGGCAGCCTCTGAAAAGACGTACAGAACAATAGTGAGCCATTTCGGAAGGTGTTCCCTACAGTTCTCCGCAAGGTTAAGCCCGGTCACTGTGCCAAGCTTAACACACAGAGACTGGAGAAAGATAGCAAACAAATTGGAGACGAGCACGATGAACAGAAGAGCGTAACGGTATTCTGCGCCTGCTGCCACGTCGGTAGAGTAGTTTCCAGGGTCAATGTAGGCTACTGCGATCAGAAAGCCGGGGCCTATGAACCGGGCAAATTTGACAAGACTTTGCGCCACATGGGCAGGATATGAAAAGATAGTTGATTTGAAAGAACGGCAGGGAGATCCGCTGTCTTCCCCGGGGATATGATCCCCAGGGGCGACAGAGACCACCCCACCGGGGCATTTCTCCTCTATCTCGGTCTCATTCCCGTCTAGACTATGCGGTCGATGATCCATTGCCGAGACACCTTCCTCTGAAGCGCCTCCCATCCCCGACGCGTGCCGCCTATGGACCTTAGAATTGGCGAGCCCGTTGAAGTCACTTCGGGTGGTGACGTCTGCGTTCAAGGCGGGCGGGTTTTGATTCCAGTCGGGATGCTCGAGGGTATCGTCGGTGCGTGAAGGGCAATTCATGGGGGGCGAGGTGGTTATATGCGCTGGCACGAGCGTGGAAGATTTGAGAAGTGAGTGTACTGGGATTGTGAGTGATGCAGCACCAGGTGGTTAAGTGGACATGGATTGCGACATGGATTGCCACGAGGTTCGGAACAATGGTGAGGCCAGACTACGTCGGGATCTCAACCGGAAGATCCAAGTACCCTGCGGGGGGGAGAGCCCGAAACTGCCCGAATGCGGTTATCACCAGTGACACACAGGGAACGAGAACGACAAAACAGGCCAGATCACTTCCTGTGCGTCGGAAGTATAAAGCTGGCAAGACAGCAAGCACACTCAATGTGTGTTGGTGGTTTTAATTTGGCAATCAGTGTTCAAGAGCTAGCTCAAGGTATGAGAAGAAAGTGGTGGAGGGGAGAGAGAGGAAGGAAAGAAGAGAATTTGGGAGGCATGACGGCATGCGGCATCCCACTGGAGGCTGTTCGCGGTGAAGTGGTGGCCAAGCCTTCGCTTCTTACTAAATGCGATGGCATTTCTAGGCACCATTGAACATGGCTTGGCTTGAAATTTAGGTTAGTCATAGGTGTAGTGGTTAGAGGGGGAATGAGGAAGAATGATGAAGGTAACTAACAAGTACAAAGATCAAACCGATAAGCGGGAAGAGGGGAAGAGGGGAAGAGACCGATTATAAAGAGGGTTGTTGTTTGATGAGAATGTACAGTAGACGACAGCCATTGTTTGTCTGGATTGTCACTAACCTGAGGAACCTAAGGAACCTAAGGAATCTAAGGAATCTAAGGTACGGACGGCTCCCTAGGCTGGGCTCCCTTGCAGCCTTCCCGCCTCAGGCGCCGCGTTTCCCCGCGATGATTGCCTTGCGAGGGATTATTGATTGGGTCATCCGCCCTGTAGAAAAGTATAGCAGCTTACACTACGGAGCTCACTACATCATCCAGAATTGTCATCATTGAATAACAAACGACTAAACTATGACTAGCCAGCCTTAGTCCTACGCCGTTATTAATTTATTGTTAGAAGTCTCAGATAGAATGTCACCATTGTTTTCCGCCTCCTAGACACATGTATTTCCGGGACCCAGTCCTACCTTATTGACTCGAACCCCCACCCTATTGTGGCAATAATCCGGACTGTCACAAGTACAGTACAAAGTACTCTGTAATTAACTTTAGGTGGTTATCATATCATCTCATATGAGATCCGTCCAGCCCCCTCCAAAATATAACATCATGGGCCCAGGCAAGTGGCAGATCAGCCGTCTGGGAATTATGACAGATGCCATCACTTCCTCCACTATGACATCGTTCTCGGCTTAGAAATCCAGTCTTCATGACGGAGATGGTCGGGCAGCAGGAGTATCAGCGGCAGCATCATCAGCATCATCAGCATCATCAGCATCAGCATCATCCTCGTAATCTGCAGGCGATCAGGCAGGTGATATGGAAGATGCTGATATCAATCAATCTATCGCATCCATCAACTTCCGGCGGCGCGACCGGCCGAAAACAGGATGGTTGCCCGGGACAACCCCGCCGCCCGCAGCATGTTTACACCCTCCGCTTCATGCGCGGCGCAGTTCATCTCCAGCCGTTTGGCAATGGCGTATGGTCTCCATCGCCCATATGCCGATTAGGTTAGACAGTGGAGGAAGCATGCTCGTTCTTCTTGCCTTGTCCCCGAGCCTTGGAAGTCTTCAAATGCCCGGCCCACCCACCTGAGGTTGGCGTTCGTTCCGGTGTGTGTGTGTGCGTGTGTGTGTGTCCCTTGCCCCCCCCCCCCGTCTGCTCTTGTCGTGTCTATCGGTGCTGGCTGTCACTGCTAGTCAGTCTAACAGCGGGCTCTGCTTTCACGCGTCTTTTCTTCCTCTTCCTTGTCGTGTCGGGTTTGATCTTCGTCTCTGCTGCATTCATAGATATTTCGCAATTTCTGGGTCTTCTTCGATGTCTGTTGTTACCTTCAGCTGCATGTCGCTACTGTCTCATTTCGCCTAAAACCGTCCCTCGCCTTCTCGTCGTCATTGCCGTCATTCCGCGTCGCTGGTGATTCTTTGTCTTGTTGTGCTGGGGCAACTGCACTGTGAGTAATTTATGCCTAACTACTCCGTCCTACTCCATCACCCTACTCCACATCCATACTAACCAGATCCGCGATTCTCAAGTCAGCTGCAGGCATAAGGGTAATTCTTCGAAATGGCACCCACTGTGGAATCCCCCAGCATCTTTGACGACGCCACACGAAACCCTTCCAGGCCCTCGGTTTTCCGAGCATTCTTGTCCCCGAAATCTCACAAACGAAACTCCTCTGCGGATGACGCCTTCCCCTCCAAGGCCTTTTATACAAGCCAGCCTTCCGACGGTTCCACTACACCGCCTCGCGATGGGGCCTTTGCGTCATTCAACCAACAACCACTCACCGAAATAGCCCCAAACCGGGAATCGGCAGACATTGGCTCAGCCCAGAGATCGCCGGGAAAGCAGGGGAAGAATACACTGCACAAGAAGACCAAGAGTGCGGTCTCCCTGAAGTCCCTCAAGAGCTACATGGAGCGAAAAGAACCCAAGCCGGAGGAGGCCCTGGATGTTGACGCGCAGAACTTGAGGCCAAAGAAGGCGAAATCAGCCAACAGCCTCTCTGCTATCCTGAGAAGATCACAACGCGGAAACAAGACGGAGGGTACCAAGATCGCTAGGGATAAGGAGAACCGAAGTCCATCGGATTTAGTTAACGGCATGCCCTCACCCGCCTGGGATCAGTTTGTGCCGCCCTTGTACCCCGACCAAGCCGGACTGTCTCCAACACAGAACAAGCGTAGAACCATGCAAGAGGAGACATCACCATGTACACCTAGGGCATATGGACCGACACATCAAAGTAATATCTGGGACTACGAACAGCAGCCATCTCCCACTCCTCGCACTTTGCGAACTGAACCCAAGCCGCGACCGAAATCAGACTACCTCGCTGGTAGCCGCAGGATGAAGGAAGTCCTGGCCCCTTTACAGGCCTTGTCTTCAGACAAGACGGCGACGGCGGACACATCGGGATCGTCGCCATCCAAGCGATTCGGAAGGCCTCGAGCGTTGTCACGGCCAGAGAAGGGTGAGAAGGCTGAGCTTGCGCGAGAGCAGAGCCCAAAGGTCTCTCGCGTTCAGGCAGCCATCTCCGCTTTGAATGCTAAGGAGCAGGAGGCTGAATTGCGGAAACGCCTAAATCCAAAGGAACTCGACTCGGAATTCGAGAAATTGCTGGTGAGCCTTCCCGTCGCGCGACCCCCACTCAAACAAGGCAGCTCTAATGATTGGGACAGGATGCGCGGAACATTCCTCACAACATGCGAGACAAAATGCGATCTTTGGACACCAACATCAAGGCTGATTTCATCCTGAAAGATCGAACAGAGAACGCGACCCCACATACTGCCAGCAGCGGTGCGAATGACAGTACCGGTCGTCGCGGGCGTAGGAAGGAGCACAAGGAAGAAAGACAGAACTATGATAGCAAAGGTTCACGATCCCGATCCAGGAGTCGTGGTTTCAGTTTTTCCAAAGGCAGCTCGTCGCCCAAGAAGCGCCCGGACAGTGGAAGCTTCTACCGTCGTCCCAAATCCGCCGATTACTCTTTGCCCGCGGGCTTTTCTAAACTTTTGACGCCCAATGCTTCTACCACTTCGCTTTCCGCGACTGCGCGCGATACAGCCACTGACCCATCAGACTTTGTCCACTATTTGAGGGAGATTCAGAAACCTGAGATGGTAGAGATTGGCAAAATACACAAGCTTCGGATTCTACTGCGCAATGAGACTGTCAGCTGGGTTGACGCGTTCATTGCAGATGGTGGCATGGACGAGATAGTCCAGTTACTTTATCGCATCATGAAAGTTGAGTGGAGGTGAGTAGTAAATCCGGATTGGTAAGGGAAATCTCAAGTTCCCAGTGCTAATACTTCCCACAGAGAAGAACACGAGGATAATTTGCTTCACGAGACTTTACTATGTCTCAAAGCTCTTTGCACTACCTCTATCGCACTCGAGCACCTCTCCAAAATTGAAGGAGAACTCTTTCCAGCCTTACTCAAGATGCTCTTTGACGAGGAGAAGAAAGGACCCAGTGAATTTACTACCCGAGGGATTATTATCAACTTGATTTTCACCCAGCTTTCGGCTGTGTCCTCGGATGAGATGGCTGCTGACCGCGCCTCGCGGATCCTCTCGTACTTGCGTGACCCTTCGCCATCCGAAGAAAACCAACCGCTAACTTTCATTGCGAACATTTACCAGTCACGTCCTTACCGAGTCTGGTGTAAAGAGGTTACGAATGTGAGCAAAGAAGTTTTCTGGATCTTCTTGCATCATCTGAATGTCATTCCGACCCCGAAGGATGAAACACCTTCATCAGCAACATACCGAGAGCGACACTTCCCGGTCCCTCGGCCGCCGGTGCCAGCTGCTCCCTATGTCGGCGGTGTCGAATGGGATGCTACCAATTATCTGGCGGCTCATCTAGACCTACTGAACGGGATCGTGGCGTCTTTGCCCACTACCCAGGAGAGAAATCAACTGCGAGCTGAGCTCCGAGCTTCAGGGTTCGAAAAGGTCATGGGCGGGACTTTGAGGACTTGCAAGGAGAAGTTTTATTCCTCTGTGCACGATTGTCTCCGCACATGGGTTGCCGCAGCAATCGATGATGAGTGGCCGCACTTGCCTGTTCGTGAGGGACCTCCTCGCCCGGAGATTCGGTCACCATCCAAATCTCCGGTCAAGGCAGCAGGTGGAAGCCCTAAGAAGGGTCTCCTGGACGAGCAGCCTCCCAAGCTGGAACTGGCGCTGGACGTCCCTGCCAGTACCGGAGTGCCTCCGAGCAATGTCATTGGCAATTGGCTGTAGACCTTACTGATTCGCGATCGGTGTTGTTCACATGCTAGGTACCCTGGCCAGTCATAGCACCTTTGCTGAGACTGTTTATCCCGACAGGGCCTGTTTATGCAATCGTTGCCGGGAGGTCCAACATTGCTTGATTTGATTAGTTTTCTTGTCCCATCTTTCTTTCTGACGATTGCGGAGTATTTGGGATTGAAAGGCGCTGGCATTTTCTAAGGTGTTTTGGGTGCATTTGTCCGTTCCATGACGGCCACGGCGAAATGACTTGACGACGGCAACAGGGCCACAGACCTGACTGGGAAATCATCTGACGTTCTTTTTTTTTGTATTCGTTTCCTTGCGAGCATGGTCAGGCAGTTCAATCGTTTTCTCCTGTTGGACAGACACGCTAGGGCTGCGCGCTTTTCACGACCAACAGTCTAGTACTTAAGGTTTTCTTGGATGTTATTATTCTATCTTTCTTGTACATGGACAGGGTAATATACAGTATGCGGGTCCTAGGCCTTGTTCTCCACGCATCTTCGACTCTGCTCTATCCTCGCTCGATGTATAGCAACCGCTGCACAGCCATGGGTGGTAGAACCACTTACTCTCGATCCTTCTCCCCGGCGGCCTCCCTCACGGGCCTCGGCGGCGCAGGCGTGGAAAATGCCCCCTTCAACCCTCCAAAGAAAGCCTTCCGAATCTATACAACTTATCAGCCCCGTCCAAGCCCCACACCAATTGCCCAGAGCACTCGCAAGCAGAACAAAGGGTGAGCAAATAAAGCCTTACCTCATCAAAAGGACTTCCCCTCTCATCCCACTCCATAAACAACATCGCATAAATCAGAACAACTGTCACACACACAGATAATAATCAAGTCAGTAACCCATTCACCACAGCCACAGTGTCCAACAACCCCCCCCCCCCCCCAGTCCCCCCTCCCCTTTCCCCACCCCTCCATCTCCACCCCCCTCCTCCAAATCTAAAAGTCCAGCGGGGGAAAACTTACACCCAATACTAAACCACTGCACCAACTTAGTGAACTTGGTCCACTTGGGCCGGGCGTACTTCAGCGCCGCGCGCCGCCGGTACTTGCGCTCGAGCCGGAATTGGTGCTTCGGCGAGAGCTTCGACATGTCCGGAGGCCATTGGCGCTTGGGTTTGTAGGGACTGTAGTAGGCGGTTGTGCTGTTGTGGTCGTGGCCATGGTCGGGTTCGGGTTCGGCGTGGGATTCGTCGGTCGAGGGCGGAGGGGTCTTAGGGCTCGGGGTGCTGGTTAGGCGGAACGGGGAGGGGGAGGGTTTGGGATGGGTGGTGGTGAAGGTCCGGGTTGGGCTTTTTGTCTGTGGGTGGTGTTAGTTTCGAGGGTACCGGTGGTGAGGGAGACGAGACGTACTTGGTGCGCCGCGGAGAGGATGCCCGGGCGGATGGTGATCGGGGGGTTATTGTGGGTGCGGAGGAGGCATTGTGTGGGGAGGGGACGGGCTGTTGGGACAGCTGGTGGTAGGAGAGAGGTCGGGAGGAGGCGGGCGAGGCGCATTGGGACTGCTGGGTGGGTAGTGTTATGCTGTGGTGCGAGGTTGGAGGTTGAAGGATTGGAGGATTACTTGGGTGTGCGATGCTCGGCGGTTGAGTTGAGGCGCAAGGCTTATTTTCTTGGGTTATCGCGGGATAGGCCGGCAGAAAAAGATGGTCCGCGGTGCGCGGTGCGCGCGCGCACTCGCTCGCCGCCTTGGGGTTTACCGCCTTCTGGATTTATGCTTGCTGTTTGTGCTTGAGGGAGAGAGCCCGGGTGTATGTGCATGGAGGGACTAATGTTGGGTACATACGGAGTGGGAAGCTACACATGGCTTTGAGCTAGCATGGTTTTTCGTCAAAGCAGTAATGGTGTCTGTCATCCATGATGATACAAAAGACAGAACAGATATTACATCTAGTCTGGAAGCATATATAGGGAGCGCTTGAATTTATCAGCAGCCGAGATAGTACTATGCTCCAGTATCCATGACAATGACTGACCCCATCACATGCAAGTAAATCTGGTATTATACTGCTGATCTCATGACGACGATGCAGATAATCAGCCTGGTCATCGGCCAGTCAAGGATGGATCCCCAACATCCGTCTTCACATGAATCTCCATGCTTTCGGCGATCCCGTGACCCATCCCCACGGACTAACAATAATGCGGCCGAGCCTCGGTACTTTCACAGGATTAGTTACCTATTATTATTCACCAACCAGTAACTAAAGAGCTGGTAGGCCGGGGTTAACCTGAATGACTTTCTCCACGCTGTCTCTTCCCCGGACTTCCGTCTTATAAGAGCCAAAAGGAGTCCTGCTGCATCTTTTTTCTGATCCTGGTTTTGTCAAAATATCGTTCCTCCCCTCCCCTTGCTGTCAGGACACACTTATCTCACCCCCTTCCTTGTCTTCATTTATTGACGTCATTATGTCCTCTCGTACGTTATCACCCCTCCAAGGCAACACACCCCGGAATTTCCAAGCTAACAGCAGTATTACAGCCCAGCAACGTCTCAGCCAGGTGGCTTCTCACTTCGGTCCCGGAGGCAAGAAAGGCGCTGCAGCCCTCACGGAGAAGAACCCCGATGATATTGTTGTGACATGTGCTCTGCGGACGGCTCTCACCAAGGGTGGAAAGGGCGGCTTCAAGGATACCGCCGCCGCCGACCTGCTGGCAGGTGTTTTCAGGGCGGTGATCGACCGGAGCAACATCGACCCCAGCGTCGTCGAAGACATCGCTGTCGGATCGGTTCTGCCCCCTGGTGGTGGTGCTACTGAGTTCCGTGCGGCTGCGCTCGTCGCTGGATTCCCTGAGACCGCGGCTGTGAAGAGCTTGAACCGGCAGTGTTCCAGTGGCCTTCAGGCTATCGTTGACATTGCCAACGCTATTCGATCCGGTATGATTGAGGTTGGTATTGGTGCTGGTGTTGAGAGCATGTCCTCGCAGTATGGGTAAGTGTCGCACTCCCCCCTTCTCACTTTACCTGAGCACGAACTGACCCGGATCCTGAAACTAGTCCCGGCGCCGTGACCGAATTCTCCGAGCTGCTGGAGAGCCACCCGGAGTCCGCCAACTGCAAGGTGCCCATGGGTGTCCTGTCGGAGCAGATGGCCAAGGACCGGAAGATCACGCGTGCGGCGCAGGACGCCTTTGCTGCCTCCTCCTACCAGAAGGCGGTCAAGGCGCAGAAGGCCGGGCTCTTCAACGAGGAGATTGTCCCCCTGCAGGTGAAGTGGACCGACCCCAAGACCAACGAGGAGAAGACCATCACCGTCAAGGCCGACGACGGCATCCGCGACGGCATTACCGCCGAGTCGCTGGGCAAGATCCGGCCCGCCTTTGCCAAGGACGGCTCCATCCACGCCGGTAACGCCTCGCAGATCTCCGACGGCGCCGCCGCCGTGCTGCTGATGAAGCGGTCCACTGCCGAGCGTCTCGGCCAGAAGATCATCGGCAAGTACGTCACCGGCAGCGTCGTGGGTGTGAAGCCCCTGCTCATGGGCATCGGCCCGTGGAAGGCGATCCCCGTGGCGCTGGAGAAGGCGGGCATCACCAAGGACGACGTCGACATCTACGAGATCAACGAGGCCTTCGCTTCGCAGTGCGTGTGGTGCGTCAACGAGCTGGGGCTGCCGCAGGAGAAGATCAACCCCAAGGGTGGCGCTATCGCTTTCGGTCACCCGCTCGGCTGCACTGGATCCCGGCAGGTCAGCACGCTTCTGACGGAGCTGAAGCGGACTAACAAGAAGATCGGTGTCACCAGCATGTGTGTTGGTACGGGTATGGGTATGGCCGCCGTGTGGGTGGCGGAGTAAGCAGTTGGACGAGGGGGAAAAATTAGAATGAGCTGGCTTCATGTGAATCTTCTCTCCTTTTTGTCTTAGTATATAAAGAGCGGGCTTCTCTTAACGTTTGTGCTCTCCGCCGTTGTTTTGGACGTTCGGGCTTTGGATTAAGTCTAATACCATGAGATATCTTCCATCCTCGCCATCTAGAACTCTTCCAGATAGTATATACCGGTGTCCAACTCCGTATAGATAAATGGAGCAGGCGTAAGCCCCAGAACCCTCAAACTCAAGCACATGGACACCATTTCCCACCCACCAACACCCACAAGAGAGGAGATCTAAATCTTCCCACGAAACCGCTTAAAGGCATCGAACACACTCACTCCCTGCCCCACAGCCTCCTTCACCCGATCATCCATCGCCACCAACTTAGGCATCGTCTCCAAAACGGCATCGAGCAGATCGCGCGGAATAGCCACCACGCCTTCAACCGGATCACAGACAATGATATCTCCCTGTGTGTACCACATACCCGCCGCAGCAGCAGGTTAGCCAAACGCAACGCAACCCTTCCCCCCCCCCCCCTTTATCTCAATCCAGGATAGGTATAACATACAGGCTCAACAACCACCCCACCCACATCAACAGCGACATTGCGGGCGACCGCCTTCGCCTCCGCCCCACTCCCCACTGTCGACGTCCCCCGCGCCCACACGGGGAGCCCACACTCCATAAACTCGGCGAGGTCGCGCACGCGCCCGTTCAACACCGCCCCCTTCACGCCTAGGTACTTCATGCGCAGCGCCATGATCCCGCCCACGACCGCGCAGTGTTGTGCTGGGGGTTGGTCGACAACCACGATGGTGTCCGGGTCGACGGTGTCGACCCAGTGCGTGTTCGGGGGGATGGTGTGCGCATTGTCGTTGCTCGCTGCGGGGATATCGTCGTGTTTGGAGATGAATTTGATGGTTGAGGCTGGGGCGATGATTTTGGTGGTGCTAGGGCTTGGGGGATGGGGGTGGGCGTGGGGGTAGGGGGCTTTGTTTCTTGGTGGTTAGGTCGCTTTGCTTTGTTTTTGCTGGCTGGGTGGGATTTTGGTGATGGTGCTGCTACTTACTTAGGTCGGCGAGGTGGCCGGCGCGGGCGGGGGTTCCTGGGGCTGGGGTTTGGAGTTTGAGGAGCGCATCGGAGACCTAGTTGTTTGTGCTGTGAGTGGGGATCTGGGCATCTGGGGATCTCTGGGTGGGTGGGTTGTTGATGGATTTGTGCAAGGTGCGTGGTGTTACGTACGTCGCAGGCGGAGTAGTTGTGGAGGATGCGTAGCTTTTCTTCGAGGGGGGTTGGTGTTGGCATGTTGGTAGGGAGTTGGTGTCTTTGTTTGAGGATTGGGAGGGGGAGTGGATGGTGGTGGTGATTGTGGAGGAGTGAGATAAGTCGATGCGGGGTGAATCCGGGGCAATGGAAGAGTCGCGGAGGTTTATGCGGAGAGCCTCTGGGTTAACTGGTAGGGATTGAAGCGTGGGATTCTGGCTCTGAGGATAGTATGGATTGCGAAGAGGACTGTCGAGGTTCGTATCAGGTTCAATGGTAGATAGCATGCCTTTATGCTTCAAGCTGCTGATTGTCGTCGAGCATGTGGAATAACCGAGGATCGGAGGATTGACATCATTGGCAGCTGTATAGTGGCAGAGGTCATTGGAGAGTCGGATCAAAGGGGGCTTTTTAGTGAGAGTGAGTCAACTTAATCAAGTGTGTCTTGTTGGAGGTATGCCTTTTAGTTGTGCAGCACATGTATCCGATGCAGATACAGACAGACAGTTGATGATTGGTATACTATAGAAGCAGGCAAGAACGTGACTGAGGTGCCCCCAAACGGGTAATTCTCCACAATATCCATCCATCATCCATCCAGATGAACTGCCGGACACTCCCGGCATTCACAAGCTTTGACTCGGCCCCCGAAACGAATTGACCTCAACTCAAACCCAGCGACGAACCATGGCTGCAACACCAACATATACTCCCGATAAGCTGGAGCTCTACCTGGAGCGCATCGGGTTCCCTAATGCCACTCCTGGTAGTAGTCGACTGGAATATGTCCGCGAATCTATCCAGAAACGCCCTCTGGCCACGTTGACCGAGCTGCAGCGAGCACACCTAACCTCGATTCCGTGGGGGAATTCGGGGCTTCACTACTCAGCGCACCACTCCATCTCCATCCGTCCGGCATGCGTCTTCGAGAAATTGGTGTCCCGCCGGCTCGACGGCTACTGCATGGAGAATACTATGCTGTTCTACCATGTCCTCCGATCGCTGGGGTACACGGTCTACCCCACCGGAGGGCGAGTGAACACTGCAGCCTCCGATGCGTCGACCGACAGCCGCAACTGGTTCTTTGTAGGCATGTAAGTGGCGCGACCGTTCCCGTTGCATGCTGCTGCGAACCCAACGCCGAGAAACTCATGCGCAATGTTACACCACAGGGGACACATGGTCCTGGTTGTGACCATCGACGGCGAGAAATACGCGGTATGGCTGTCGGATTTTACCCCCGAGCACAAATCGGATGATATCCCGACATTGCTCTTTGTCTACATCACGCTGCTAACCCTCGTATCGGACAGGTGGACGTCGGGTTCGGCAGCAACGGGCCTACCTGCCCCTTGCCGCTGCAGCATGGAAGCGCGCGGGTGAATATAGCCCCGTCGGAAATGCGGCTCATCTACGATACTTTGCCCGAGTTCGTGGATCAGACGCAGAAGGTTTGGATTTACCAGGTCCGGTATACGCGGGACAGCACCTGGATGCCCATGTACTCGTTCTCCGAGGTGGAGTTTCTCCCGCAGGATCTCGAGGTCATGAACTTTGCCACCAGTCAGCGGCGAACGAGCTGGTTCACCCAGACGCTGGTTTGCACGCGGATGCTGCTTGATGACAGCGGACAAGGAGTTAAAGGGCTCTGTATCCTGGCCGGAAACACAGTGAAGGTAAGGGCAGCCGGACATTCGGAGGTGGTCGAAACCTTGAAAAGCGAGGACGACCGCGTCAAGGCGTTGGCCAAATGGTTCGATATGCACTTCCAAGAGCATGAAATCGAAGGCATTCGCGGGTTGGTCTCTCAAATCAAATAGAGTGTTTGGACATTTTTGGAATTCTACCGTGGCAGCGAGGAAATCGCTGGCTCGCAATAATTGTACAGATGACAGAGAATGAGGTTATTCTTTCTAACCCGAGGCGTGGATATTTCTCTCAAAGCTAATGCAGGACGAACAAATGAGGCACAAATAGAAAATTGCAGACATGGCGCAGGGATCGCCTTAGTAAATCCGTTTCTCGAGCTGCAGCACAGGTCAGTCGTCTGAACAGGAAGCGCGCATGGCAATCAAAAGCAAGTAGCATTGTACCTTCCAGGGGTTGTTGAGTTCGAAGCCCGTGGGGGCTGTGGGGTTGGCCGATTGACCTCGGAATATTCCTGTCATTCTTTGATCTCTCTCCATCACTGCGGCGAAGTCAATCGTTAGCTCCATGGCTCCTCTCCAAGACGTCGATCGCGCATGCGTAAAATTCCCGGAAAACGTTCGTTATGCATTGGGGTGGAATCGCTAAGGATGGATCACATACTTTGCTGCTCTGCTGTTAGCGCGCAAGGTCATTCAATCGCACACAAGGGGTATAACTCACTCTATCCCACAGGTCAAGGTTCCAACGCGGCTGCTTCCAGCCGTTGGCATAATACTTAACGGCCCAGATACCACCAGCACCAGCAGTGAGGGACTGTCACGTCATGATCAGTCAAACCGAGCGCGAGGACGAATTGCGGAACAACAATTGGCAGGACCTACACCGATGATGATTCCAAAAGGAAGCAAGGCCTCGAAGGGGACACCCATGATGTGTAGTGCTAGTGTAGTGAAGCGGCAGACGCAACGGGTAAACGCGGGGGAATGAAGTCGTGGAGGAATTGACTGGCGAAGTTGAAGCCCGCCGGAGGTTCGAACGAGAGTCTGGCGGATGACCCAAAGCGGCTTAGGCGGGGCGGTGACCCGGCCGTGGATGAGTCAGCAGCGGCACTCAACCTCACAGGGACAGGAGAAGCAGAAGGGGCGAGTGCGTAGATTCCGGGAAGTCGCCTGTAGACGGCCTTCTTCAGCTGCTGAGATTCTTTCCCTACGGTCCTTGCTATTGAATTCAGGGTACATTGGCTGTGCTCGTGGGAGAGGTATGTCTTCTCGTATCTGATAGCTTGACGCGTTCCATCCGCCATTGTTCCATCCCGCTCCTCTCCCATCTTTCCCTTCCACTGACAGCTGTTTTGATTGCGCCTGCGCTCAACTTATTAACTGCGGGTTCTCAGCGCAACTCCTTTACTCGCCGATCTCGAAGTCGCATTCGCTGGCGCCCCGGGCAACTTGTTCTATGATTCCCCATGCCCATTCACTGCGGCGCCAGATGATTGTCTACTTTTGCGGGGAGCCTGTATAGTTTCAACTGCTGGGCTGCCTTCTGCCTGCTACGGATTCCCTCTATTTTCGATTCGAAGTGTCCGAGACAATTCAATACCCGTTGGTTTTGGCGACCGTTGCAACCGCTGTAACACAACATGCCGGCAATAGTGCCGCCGGTCGATGACGACCTGGACAACAATACCCCCGCAGATTTGGTGGACAGTGAGCAGGATGCTGAAGGGGAAGAGGACACAGATCTCTATCAGATGGACCAACAGCTACAGGACGCTGTGCACCGCGCTCTTTCGGGCGAGCCTGTTGAGAACACCCCGGCAGCTGGCCCTGACGATGAACTGGATGCTGAAGGCGAAACCGATACTGAGATGGACGTGGACGGCGCTCCGCTTGATGCTGATCCGGTTGGCGCCGTGAAATTACCCAAGGAAGCTCCGACCGAGGACGACGAAGATGTTGTTTCGGGCCCAGCAGATGCAGACGCAGACGAAGACCCTGCTTCTGAGCATCGCAGCGACAGCGAGCAAGAACAAGATGATGCATCGGGTTCGTCGTCAAGCAGTCAGGAAACGGACGATGAGTGGGAAGGAGAAAGCAATGACCATGAGGATGCGGAGGCGGAGAACACGGTCCGCGGCAACTGCATGTGAGTCTAGAACCTCAATTTGGCTGCCCGTGCCCCTGACCTGCCGGGCTCCGGGCCACATCAGGGGCAGTCGCCTGAAACACCGATAACTAATATGAATTGCTCTGTGTCTAGATTCTGTGGCCAGGACGAAGACAACGATCCTAGTGAAGAGTACGAGGAGTATTTGACTTGCGGAGTCTGTGGCGATCATTGTATGTTGGCTTCGCGGCCCCATAACTTATCCAGCCGGCTGTTGGACGATCCTTACTGACTCGGAAACCGGACAGCTCACCGGCAATGCGCCCGGGAACAGAGTGCATTAGATGACGCGGAAGGTATCTTATCTCATTCCTGATCAAACCACTAATTCATGATGTGCTAAACCATGGTAGGATCCAATCCATGGCGATGTCCCACCTGCGTTCGGGAGAAGCTGCGGCCCAGCCCCAAGGAGAACGCACCAGTGCAACGAAAGGGTCGAGCTAAGAACATGCGCAAAGAATTGCTGCCAGCCCATACTGGCGAAGAAGGCTCTGACTTTCATTCAATCTTTAATACAGTAACAGTCAACGATGAACTCTTAAACAGCTCTCGGTCGCTACGAAAGAGGAAAGCCCTTTCGGCGTCGGCAGAGGTTGATGAGCATGCGCCTGTCCTACGTAAACGGCAACGGCAGACTTCACTGCGCTCCGATCGGGCAATATCCCGTGAGATGGGCGAGGTTGTTGATGGCATGTCTCCAGTTCGAACGCGCTCTCGGCGTACACGTAAGACTGAACAGGAAAATTGCCGCATCGTGCTGAAGCAATATGGGCGTCTCGTCCTAGCGTTTCGCTTAGATGAGTCTAGGTTGTCCAAAATCTTCAATTCTCGCAGCAGATCTCAAACGCGCAACCACCGGACTCCTAAGCCACCCCCGCCTGTTCCCGAGCCTCAAGCTCATTTTGCTCCTATAACGCCTGCCTCCTACTACACCCCGTTCTACTCTTTCAACGACCGCGAGATGGATGAGTCCAAGTCTAAACCTTACGGAGGTATTCTTTCTGAGGTGGACGCCGATACATCAAAGACGTTGCCGACCAACATGGATCGGGAGAAGTTCGAAATAGCCCGTCACAAAGCAGAGGAGGAATGGCAACGAAGAGTCATGCACACTGAAACCAGCGGTGAAACCGTACAGCATGCGTCACAGAAGGTCTCAGGTCCTCCGTCTAGGATCAAGTACATTAATTTTGGGGGCTATGAGATTGAGACCTGGTACGCCGCTCCATACCCGGAAGAATATAGCCGCAACCGAGTCCTTTACATTTGCGAATTCTGCCTGAAGTATATGAACTCCGACTACGTTGCGTGGCGGCATAAACTCAAATGCCCGGCGAAGCACCCTCCTGGCGATGAAATCTACCGGGAAGGGTCAATATCCATATTCGAGGTAGATGGGCGGAAGAATCCAGTCTACTGCCAGAATCTCTGCTTGCTTGCAAAGCTGTTCCTGGGTTCGAAAACTCTTTATTATGATGTAGAGCCTTTCCTCTTCTACGTCATGACCGAGTACGACGAATTGGGATGCCATTTCGTTGGGTACTTCAGCAAGGAAAAGCGCCCAAGCTCAGCGAACAATGTCTCGTGCATTCTAACACTGCCCATTCATCAGCGGAAAGGTTATGGAAACCTACTTATTGACTTTTCTTACCTGCTCACACGCATTGAGGGAAAGACAGGGTCGCCGGAGAAGCCCCTGTCGGATATGGGGTTGGTCTCCTACCGAAACTACTGGCGGCTCATCCTATCCTACCTACTACGAAGCCAAAAGACTCCTCTCAGCATCGCGGAGATCTCGGAACGCACAGGCATGACAGCCGACGACATTGTGTCGGGTCTGGAAGCGTTGCGTGCTCTTGTGAGGGATCCTGTGACCAAGACTTATGCTTTGCGCCTTGACTACAAATACTTTGAGGAGTGCATTCAAAATTGGGAGAGTAAGGGATATGTTCAGCTCAATCCAGATGCTCTCGTGTGGACACCGTACATCATGGGCCGAAGCAATCAGTCACAATTCGATCGAGCCCCACTGCATGCAGTGGCGCCCCGCGAAGGGTTAGACGAAGAGGAAAGCGAGGATGTCAAAGAATCAGGTGACGAGGAAGAGCAGCCACTATCCACTGATATCGACTTGTTGAAAGAAGACAGTACAGCTCCTCCGATCTTGAATGGGATCGTTGACCCGGAACCAAAGCAAATTCCGCATGAGCCGGCGGGACCTCCTTCTACAGATGCATTGATCAACAGTAATGGTTTCCGCCCGCCGCCTACCACATCCACAAAGTCCAACACCGCGGCCGAGACCAATCCCGTTAATGACATACCTGCATGGAGATTCGAGATCTGGCCTCCTGTTCAGGCTCCATCCTACAAAAAGCGCCCTGGCCGACCGTGGGGAAGTCGGACACACCTCAAGACGGCCTCGACACCGACTACCGTCCGCACTAGCGGTCGCAACACTCCTCGCAGATCATCGGTGCTGGCATCCATGACTCCTAGTGCGAATCAGATGAGCGTCCGCCGCGGCCGGAGTGCCAAGCTCATGGAGTCTCCCGCTGCTGATTCGGGCAGCGTGGAGCCAAACGGCACTGAGAATGAACGAGGCAAGGATATCGAGAACATGGCAGCCGGCCACTTGGAAGAGATGTCACCGACCGCGATGCCGTTGGAGACTGAGAAGCAAATGAACCGCACTGATGGTGATGATGCAACGCCTACGTTGAACGGCAGCGGGGTTTGTGGGAATAGTGCGGACAACGAAAGTGTCGAAAGCCCAATAACCGAAGCCCCCGCGACGGCCAAAGGTAAGAGCACCGAAAAGAAAACCAAAGTCACCAAATCGGTGAATCGGAAATCGTTGGTCGAGCAACTTGAAATGGTCATTCCTGCCGACGACGAGAGTGTCAAGGTTCATGAGAACAGCATGCCAGAGCAAGCAGTAGCCAACGGAGTCGATGCGGATGGTGATGTTGTGATGGAGTCATAATTCTTTGCGAGTTTGATGAACGATGACGGGAGGACTGCATACTCTCACGGGTTAACTTCTGAGCAGTTTCTCTGGAGAAGGGAGAGACTCGAGGCGTTATGCATTACTCTTTTGGGAGTGGATATCTCTTTTTCGTCGCCAACTTCATGGGGGAGTATGTTTTCATGACTAGGATTGTTGGCTTCCTGCTTTTCTTGTACTTTGCAAGCACGGCGTGGGCTGGAAAACCCGGAGTTTTTTTTGGATTCTCACTTGTCAGTGCACAGAAAGAGACGTCTTCTTACGATGTCTTTCTTAGCCTTCCAGCGATTGAATCTTCCCTTTGAGCCTGGGCATCTGTTACTTTCATTGGTTCGTCGTCCGTCATCTAAGCGATTGGCCTGTTTCATTTTTCTTCTCGTCTTCTCCCACAGATACATTGCTCGATCTTTGGTCAACGGAGTTGTTCCAGGCTGGAATCTCTTTGATTTTTCTCATCTGAGTCACTTTCTACTTATCATGTAATGTAGTCCCCCGAGCTCTCTAGACAGTGTGACGCTTGCGAACAGCTGGGATTGTTCTCTTTTCTGCACTTAAACCAGTGGAGGCAACGCTGCTCATCTGAATGAGACAGAACCGGTATACCTCCATGGTTCCTGAATCCTCACGGCTGTGAACTACGTGTACTTCCCTGAAGGGGATAAGTCCTGAAAGAACTCCGCTGTTTTCTGCAGTTTTTGTATGGCCTTGCCCTTACCGGATGTATGTATGTATGTGAGCATCCCTTGGGAACCTCCATATCATGCGTGCTATGCCACAGCACCGCAACCTTGCCGGCCTCGATGAAACATGCCGGTCCTTCCAACTTTTGATCAATGTTCTGCGTGCGTACCGGACTGGTGCCAGACTACGCCGGCAATACCGTCGATGGTGCACAACACAGTACCGACAGCAGACATCATGTTACATTTATAGTCAGATAGATAGCCATACTAGATCGGAAGTCACATCGGCTCTCGCCCCCCTCGCCCCCACATCCGTCGTCTAGATGGACAGTAAGGGCGCGGATAGACAGACGCAAAAGAAAAAAGTGTTAGGGAAGATTCCGTGTGCCCGACTAAACGATCAGGGCCGAAGAAAGAATTCCCGGGATATCCGCTCAACAATCCCTGCTTGTTGATGTAGTCGGAGTGGAGGATCTCGGACGGGATAGGTTGGTTGTTGGTTGCCTGTGAGTAATTAGAAAGTATCGTACTGAACCTCGAAGCCCTCCACCCGTCCCAACCCTGCCAGCGGCGATTTACGAAGATTCACTGCACACTTTCTTAGATACGGAATACGGTAGACGGTAGTCTAGAGTCTCCCGGGGGGTGGGGGGGGGGTAATCCTCCTAAGTCAGATGATATGGCGGTTTGCTGGCCGCACCTACTTGAGTAAGGTAGTTAACAAAAACTACCTACTACTCCTTAGGTATTCAAGGGAATAACATCCAATGCCCGCCGAATGCCTGACATACTTTTTTCTTCGTCAACGAATGCGAGTGCGTGATTCGAGGTTTACGAAAGTACTGAAGTAGAATAGAGTTCGGCCGCGCATGCCGGACCTCAAGGGGGGACCGAATCCAGGAATTGGGAGGGTGCAGCTTGCATGCGGGTTTTTGATTGGAGTACTCGTTTTTTTTTTTTTTTTTCTTGGGTGGGTTGGTTAGTAGGTGGTAGGTATTTATTGGGTTTATTGGTGATGGTTGGATTTACTGTACTGTATGTATGTATGTACTATGTATGTATGTACATGTGGTCTAAGATTTACGAAGTACGAAGTACGATGTACCTGCTAAGGGTTCTGGACTATGAGCACGATGTTGTGCTGGAGTATGTACTGTACCTCGGTGCTTGCATTATATGCAGTGTATTTGAGTTGGGCAGAGAAGCAGGACTTAATTTGATTGCCATAGTGCTATGTAGAGACTTTCACCCTAGCTAGTCTTGATGCTCTAATCCAAGTAACTTGCTGGTTGATGGATGGGATGGAGGTGATGATCTACTTAGAGTATCGGAGTGTAGTGTGCTGGTGTCGCCACAAAAACTATCTGGTGGTTAAGCGAAGGGACTCTTTTCCGATCGGCCTTCCCTCTCGACATTCTCCCCCCCCCGGGGATCTTATCTACACCACAACCCTGGGTGGACACCAAACTATGCTTCGACATTTCACCGAGAGTTTGTTGTTGCTCAACTACGGGACTCAAATTGGTTATACGATTTCCTTCGTCTGATGGACTGGTAGTGCGAAGTTTCTGAGTGGGACCACCAAGAATTGACTATTCAAGTGCGGTGCAGAAAAAGCCAGGTCAAGCAGCCGAGGAATCTCGCCAATGCACTTCATGCGCCCGAATAAGGCCGGGATGGAGTCTAGCTGCTGAGGTGGCAATGCGGCGTACTTTCGTCAAGCGTCCGTGAGACCTGCAATAATAACGGATGTTATTATTCCACCTACGTATGCCACGTGATCGCTGGACGGGCGTCGATAGTGTCTGCTCTATATAAGATAGGGAGCTGCGCGATGATGTCGACGCATGGAGCCATGGAGCTCGGGGTCACTGCATTGCCCAGATAAAGTAGGAGGCCCCAAGGACGGACTCTCATACCCCGCTCTGCATGTCCACAATTGCAGGAGCCCATTGAGAGATCGTCTGGACGTGTGGCGGACGTGGAGACAATAATGATCGTTGGGATATTTGATTGTGGCGGTGAATTGAGCGGTTCTGCAGTCGGACATCCCTTTCCTAGTGAGGATATGAAGGAAGAATCCTTCCCGAAAGAGGTTGAAGAGCCATGTGAATACGGAGTACAACAAAAGGGGAATGGGATGATCGCTACGGACGGAACAAAGAGATCGAGGGGGAGAAAAAGAAGCAAAAAAGGCAGAAAAGGGGAGATAAGCTGAAGCAGAGTCCGCCCTCCGTACTTTGGACAGAAGTCTCGGACCCCCCCTTCCCCACGTCTCGATGATAAATCATTCGATCGCTGCTGTGAGAGGCGTCTTAGCTGGCATGATATCTCGGTTTCCCGAGATGATCTGTCAGTCAAGTCAGATCTTTCCAGTTTACCTTGTCCACTTCCCTTTTGAGTAGGAGTAGAAGTAGGCCCGGGACTTTGACCGACCTGGATTAGCTAGGTTAGTGGGCCATCTGATAGGTCTGGGGGATCGTAATTCGTGACTCGCTTCTGAGGAAATCCTGCAATATCATTTGTCCTGATGCTGATGTTCTTCTGCTCCAACGACGCAATTGTCAGGAAGCTATTGTCAGGAACGAGAGTCGGATCAAGCTACTCAATTGATCTTCCTCAACCAAAAACCTCAAGCGGGACCGACCCTGAGTTCCAATCGTGCCAGAGGGGCACAAAAAACCACGAAACCAAAGTGGTGAACATCCATGGTTCAGAGGAAGGAGAGATCAGGGCGGTGATCGCAGGGCCAGAATAAGCATAACGGTAGCGTAGATTAAGCGCTTTGGCAAAGTCTGGTTCACACTGGGGATGGTCGACGGTCCGCCTGTCAACAATACCCGGGAACGGTTTCGCGTCCCCGTGCGAGAGTTCCTTAACTTGTTCTGGCCCCAAAAAGGCAACCGAACACTTCATCGTGCATTTATTTTCCCATCCCTCCCTTGCCAATCCCCCTCCAGCCCCACCAAGCAGATGTACATCGACGAAAGAGGGAACGGGGCGGCAGAAGGACTTCCCATACTTGGTGAAGACACTGTGTGTGGGAAAGCACCCAGTGGTGTGGACGACCAAGACAAGCACGTCCAACTTCAAAACTTGTCTGGCGAAAGGAAAATCAAGAAAAAAAGCCACACACCTTTCCCTCTGATACTGCCAGTCCTTTTCTTCACCACCTCTCCACCCTTACTCAACCTTCGTCCTGTAAAGTTTAACCAGCTCGCTGTGGAAGTTGAGAGGGAGCCAATTGCAGCCGAGGGAAGTTGAATCCCCATAACAGCCCCATAAGTTAACCCACAGTGGATGTTTGTGGTGTGGTGTTTCTCCTGTGTGTGTGTGCGTGTGGCTTTTTTTCTGCCGGTATTGTGATTGTTCGCCTGGCGTACGGCTGGCCTGGCCTGGTCTTAATTCAATTGACCAGAAATACGAACTCAACAATAGCCATCAACAATAAGAACAGGGGGATAGATCTCGATCGAAGTCGCTCGGATCCCCTTATTCCCCTTTAGAGCCGATTAACCCCGTCCACTATCGACTCCGTCACAACGTGGCATCATTGACCAAACGGAACTTCTTCTGAAGTACTCCGTAGGAGAATATGATCATTGGAGAAGCATCGCAATCGGAGACTTGCTGACAGGTTCCCTCCCCGTATGGCGTCGATCACAAGCCCTTCTTCAAATCCCGACCAGACGGTCCAGTCCTGAAATGGAGTCATGCTGGCCCAGTTCTAGCTCGTTACACGAATCTGGTCTTGTTTTTCCTTTCCCTCTTCCCTCGGATAATTCACTTGTTCTTGCTTGCATGACGCTTTCCGAATCCGAACCGTATCAGTCTTTGACCCCAACCCTTATCTGAGTCCGTCTTGTGTGAATTTTTTTTGTCGCCTCTCGTTCACACACCCACTCCTCCCCCCCCCCCTTCTTTTCTCCAGAATTTGCTTTTTTTTCGGGGTTTGCAGGCACAGTGATCGAATGGCCCGTCGCCTCCGGACATCCGACCCAGATTGTAAAGGCCTGGGCATTGGCCTCTTTCACCCTTGCATAAGCCGTGCCAATCTTCGGTCGCTTGCTTTTTCGCTAATCCAGTCTACGCGGTCAATCTTGCGATGAGGATTCTTAGTTTGTGCGCCATGCTGCGCCAAACCTTCGGCACGATGACGACAGGCTTTTCTTCCCACTGCTGGATAAGATGGATCCATCCTGTTGCTCTGAATAATAACGGGTTTGTTGCCCTGGAAGCCGTCCCCTCAAAGCTTGCAGGACATCCGGTCGCGGACTTCTGGGAGCCAGTAGCTCCGCAGTTGATGCGGCTAGATGCAGCTGCCACAGCCATTTATTATGTTCCAGGATCCGTATGCGTCTCGGAATGCAGTGCATCTGAGATGAGTGGCTAACGGACAGGGGAAGCAAAGAAGAGGCCAAGGAAAAAAGAAAAACAATAAACCGAACAGGCCCAGATGAACAAAAGGGGGGGGAAGCAAACAGAAAAGATACGCTGTATGGACCGAGGGAGAAGAAGCGTAATTGTCAGCCGCGCTCTTACACAGCGTGAACCAAACAACCCTCGGATTATGCACGGAGAGAGCAAGCGTAGTCCAACCAGATGGTTAACAACTATTTAAGTAAGGTTAGCTCTTCAGGGCTGCTGAATCTCCTCTGGGTCAGAATGAAGGTACTCGTCCTCGGTACAGTACTTAGGATGATCATGCTTACTTTGCCGACATTGCTTCAGCAACTCTTTGGCCAGTGCAGAAGGTCTTCCGATATCCGATGACATAATAATTGTTCCAACCAGATGGAATAGTCTTCTCGACGGGGTGAGGGAGGGGGGGTGGGAGGGGGAGCGACGGAGCCTGTGGGGAGACGCACCGTCTGCGAGCTGCGTGTCAAATCCAGGCAATGTGATGCATCCATCGAGCTAGAATCCTAGAGTGCAACAAGCTAAGCAAGCTGACTTTCCAGCCTGATCTGTTGTTCCCCACGGCTGCACGTTGAAAAGAGGCCCACACCCACTGCTATTCTTTTCTTTTTTGTTTCCTCCTCTTATAGTTGCTGCGATCACTGGCCTCTGTCGTCCAAGCCTCCTCTCCCTGCCACCTTGTCCACTCCATTCGATCCTGGCCGCAGTGGTCGTTCCATCTCCTCAACCCCAATCCGCATTTTTGTGAGGGAAACTACTACCGGACTGAGGCAGAAGCAACGTCGCAGGCGATTGATACACCCGTCTCCGAAAAAGGTAGATCGCGCGGTGGTACAAAAAGTACGAGGGCTCGAGAAGTTGCGAAGAATATCCCCGAGGGGTGTGGATTTCGATTGGGAATTGGCTGCAGGCTTTGGCGAAGGGGAAGACCGAACGGCAGGGGATCATACCTCGTGACACCGACTCGGGTTGTCGTCGCCCACCAGATCCAAAGCACCACTTGGTTGCGACCGAATCAAGAACCGCTCGCACCCTGCGGTGAGTGCGCGCGCGCGTCGCAGGAACAAAGTCAGCAGAACGAAGAACGAACGAAGTCAATCAATTCTTGCAAAGGCCGTTTCTCGCAGCAAAACAAAGACGTGTGTTCGCGCCAGGATAGCTCCGAGTGGGCCTGCAGGGCCCTGGACCCCTCGCGCTGCCCCGTCCTCTCGCCCTTGGATCCTTCTTTGTCAAGAACACGGATCCCGGTGGATGACATAAGAAGGAGCTCTTAACTCAAGGTTCGTGTCCTTGTGACGGGGATGGATGATTGTTGATACGAATTCCTTTGTGTGATGTACTCTGACCTCACTGATTCTTTGTGTCCGATTAGGATCGTTCGTGAGTGTGCAGCGCAATTGAGCCAGTACAGGCCGAGTCCCCCAGTGCGCTCACGTGTGGGTGTAGACGTGGCTGTGTGTGCATGCGTGTGGTTCTTTGGCTATCTACAGATGACCTCCTTTCTCCGCTATCGATTACGGCGATAACGATCCAATCAATACATACAGTTACGGGGGACTGGTCCGCGGACTGGAATGCTTAGACGCGCGCACCGACCAGCATCGAACAGTTCGTTGGCGCCAATTCTAGAAGTCGGAGACCCTGCGTGTGGCGCCTAGATACGGGTCCTCATCACCTGCATAAACCGGCTCCATCTCCGCGTGCACGAGGTCAAACCGTTGCGTCTGTGGGCTGGGGTTCGAGCTCGGGGAAGCGAATGGTCGTGTGCCGCAGACGCGGTGGATTCCAAGCTTAGCTCGATCAGTCCGTCGTCAGTCCGTCTGGCCCAGACGAGGTTGACTTTGGCGTCTGTTTGATCTGACTTTGAGGCTGCGCCCCTCCTGCAGCACACTTGCGTCGGAACCTGCCAATGTGCGCATCATCCCTATGTCGCTGCGGTTCCTGTCGGATCGTCAAGACTGATACGCACCTTAGCCCGCTTTCCTAACCGTGGTCGCCCATCTACGACTGGGAACGATACCATTATTCGACGACCGAAGAGTGGCCGGTTGTTGCTCGACAAATCTGGGACTGCTCCACTGGGCCATTTGTCTGGCTCAGCTGGCGCCGAACGTTTCCTCTTTCTCTATTTTTTTCTTTGGTCGTCCCAGTAAATCTCTACCCTAGGCTCACCTTTTTTTTTACCCATCTAATTTCCTGACACACCTACTCTCATTTTTTATTATTTGATTTTTTCTTTCTAGGAGGGAAGCAGTTTTTTGTGCGTCAGAAGACAATCGGAGGCGACTCGGCGTTGACCCATCGTTCAGCTACAGTCTGATCACTAGGCGGTGTTTCAATCCCGCCACACTTACTCCTTCCTCTTGTCAAGGTCGCTGTTCTCGCTTCCTATTGCTTCATTTCGATCTATTTTTGACTTTGGCCAGAAATTTTTCAGAAAGACGTGCGGGGGGGCCCCAGTGATTAGCGTTGTGTTCGTCTTTGACCGAGCGTGGGTTTGTCTGTGTGTCGGTTGTCTGTGTGTGGTGGTTTCTGAATCGGGTTCATCGGATTTTCCATTATTCACACCAACATATTTCCTTTATTATTATTTGATTTGGGAAATCATCTAGACCTGGTGTGGATTGGATGAACCAGATTTTACTCGGTCGCAAAGCTCCGATTTGATTTCGGGCAAAAGTTCGTGACAGAGACACAGAAGGAGATTGGGAGCAGTTTTAGGACGGAAATCGATAATCAATATTTCGTCATTGGTGAGGAAATTACTCTGTCGGTCCGGAATTGAAAATCGGATTAGAAAGAGAGAAAAAGGAAAAATAGGCAAAAGGAAAAAGAAAAGAAGACAAGACATCAAAAGGAAGGAGAAGGGAGGAGAAGAAACCCCAACGAAAAAAAAGAATCCGGAAGTCAACTCCAGAACAATTGAACATCGACATCATCAACCGGAACAAGAAGAAGCAAGAGAAAGAAATAGTTGAAGATCGATCGGTCAGACCAACAGTGCAAACAATCCATCCCTCCAACCACTCAGCCATCCGTCCGTGTCTCTATCAGCGATTGTTCACAAAGATCGAGAGTGAAAGAGAAAGAGAGGGAGAGAGAGACACGAAGATCGCCAGGGCTGACTTAGCTGCTGCTTCGACTGCTTCGACTGCTTCGACTGCTACTGCTGCTACTGCTGGTTAAGGTACAGTACAACTACAGGTTCTGCTGCAGCTTTGGTGCATTCTTCTGCTGCTTCTTTTTCTTCTTGGGCAGTTAAGGTTTGTCTGGAACCGTGCTCGGCTGGCTCTTGCCGCTTGCATTCTGACGACACCATCCATCTTTTTCCTTCCCTCGGCGCCGTTTTCGTAACCACCAAAACCACCAAAACCCAAGTCAAAGTCATCCACTCCTCCCACCTTTCCACCTTAACCAAAGGTCGAGCCCGCTCACTCAACCACGCACTCACTCGACAGAGGGGAAAAAAAAAACTGATCACTACGTACACTACGTACACTACTACTATTACTGCTACCGCTACCACCAAACCCCCGTCTGTTTTCAAACGGTCCCTACCATTCTTTACTACCTATCAATCCATTCATCACCACAATCACCCAAATCCATCGAAGCTCTAAGGTTTACTACGCTACCACTAACTCCCTACCTAAAGAACGACCCTCCCCCCCCCTCCCCTCCCTCCCCGAAAGCTGTTACCAATCCCGCAACTGGCAGCTGAACTACCAGCAATTCCCACCCTGTCTCCACTCCGGTACTTGGGTCCAAGAGGTCAAGAACAGCTCTTGTTCAGCTGCAACGGGCTTAAACTCATCTGGCCTTACCCTTACTAACTACAATTCTCACTATCCCACCTCCCCCGTTCTATCGGTCATACACTGTGCTGTCCCATCCTTTAACCAACTCCAATTCCCCTTCTCAGACCACTCTCTTACCCACCCCCCACCCACCACCCATCCATCACCTGCAAAAGTGACGAGGGTAGGTATCATTCATTTCATTCTGGTGCTTTTCCGAACCGCACCTTGTTCCGCAGCCAGGTTCCAGAGTGGAAGTCCCCGGCCTGTCCGTTTTTTCTTCCTTGTAAAACCACCGGTTCACCTTTTGTCTCTCTTCAACCATCATATCAAGCTGTTCCCCTGAGTATCCTGCTATTATTCAGACGTGGTTCACCTGCTCGTTTCCTGACGGATATCCGACTTGGATCCCTTGGCTCCCTTCAATCCGGTGCTATCTGTGCTATCTCCCCAATCTCTCGCCTTGATGAGTGCGTCGACGTTTTCGGACGCTTCCCTGGCCCGCGATTCTCAGAGGTTTGTGCTGTCGCTCCCCCAGCTCTTGGTCGTCTCAAAGCTGGCTGTTCAACTCTTACTCGGTCATCCAGGGCTTCTCGCTGACGATGCTCACCTCCAGCGCGGACTTCGACTTGATCGTTCGCCAGCAGCCCACCCGGGCGCGCGTGGCTGGTGGGAAGGAGAAAGGTACGTCGCAGCCAGGAAAGTTGGTCCCATGGACGAGCAGCCGTTGACTTGAGGATCGCGTTGCCTGGACAGAACGCAAGCCAGTTGATCCGCCTCCAATCGTGCAGATCCGAGTGAGAGAGGAGGGGACCTATCTCGCACAGTATGTGACCGCAAACTTCGAGCCCTCGTGCCCTCGGCTTTCACCTGGCTAATCGGCGCGAGTAGACATTATCTCCAGAGTCCCTATTATTTTATGTGCTGCAGCCTCTACGATGCTTCAGAAGACAATCCTGTTCCCGTGGCACCATCCACCGCACTAACTGGTACACTGGTCTCATCGCTTCACCGGTTGAAGGACGTGGACAACAGCGGTAAGGGAGGCTCGGGAGTGTTGGCAGACATGCGCCGCGTACTGACGCGCTTTTCTTAGATGGAGGGTTCTTCGTTTGGGGAGACCTGTCCGTGAAGATTGAGGGCGACTTTCGACTCAAATTCACTCTCTTCGAAATGCGCAAGTAAGCCTCTCCAAGTGACCGGGGTTGGAATTCCAGGGCCCGCAGGCCCCCCTGCGGAGAATGAGAAAGGAAAGGATGTAAATCAAGAGCTCGTGCTGACATTGATCTATAGGGACGATGTAACTTACCTAAAATCCATCATTACGGACCGCTTCACGGGTGAGTACGCTTCATTATTGAACCCGTTGCACAGCCCGAGGTCAAATGCTTACCGGATGCAGTATACCCTCCAAAAAGCTTCCCTGGAATGGGAGAGTCGACCTTTTTATCTCGATCATTTGCAGATCAAGGAGTAAAATTGAGGATCAGAAAAGAACCGCGGACGCTGATGTAGGTAGACCACGGAATTTACAGTACGGCCCGGGATGGCGCTAGCGGCATGGCTTACTGGTGACACAGAAAACGACCACCCCCACGACCGGAGGATTATCCTCAGCCGCTTCCACGATCCCCAGATCGCTCGTCAATTCAGATGTCTAGTAACGCATTCAGCGGGTACCCCCAAACAGCAGGCAGAGACTACGCGTCGTACTACGGAGCGGCGCATCCAACAAAACGAGCGCGGATGTCGTCGATTGACATGGGCACCAGAGGTGTCTATGATGCAGATGGCCGACTTCGCCAGATGGATGCTTACCCTCAGACTGCAATATACAGCCAAGCTCAGGGTTACCCGGCTTCTATGATGCAGGGTTATCCGACGGGGCATGCGGGAGTTCCTGACTATACGGTATGTCGGCCTATCTTTTCGTGTGGCGGTCACTTGGTCGCCCTCCACAAGGCTACTCGAGTGTCCTTTAAAAGACCGTAGCTAATGCTTGCTTAAGCTGACTCCGGAGCAGATGAGTTACGGAATTCCGGCTTCGGCTCAGGTACCCCAGATGCAGGATCCAAGTGTTCACAGCCGATCGAGTCAACAGGCGACGATGCAGTCTCTTGGGATGGTAAATCAGCCTGGCACGCCGGTATGGACTTCTTTTTCCCGTTGTTCATCTATTCCCGATGATAGACTAAGTACAAACCATTTTTGGATAGACAGCGGATGCGACAGGGGCGATGATGTCTCAAGGTTATCCTCGAACCCAGCAATATCAGACCAGCTCAACGATACTCCCTCCTCTGCAACGGAACCGCAACTTTCCCCAGGGGACAAATGGGGCGACGGCTCGAGGTTACTTTGATCAATCGTCTCAAGCGGCTACACCGATCCTACCATCTCAGCCCATGGGTACGAACGAGGCGGAGCGATACGGTTCCGGGCCCGGTCAGCCCCCTTTCGACCATCCTGGTTCGGCGAATGGCACCCCCCGATAAGCGAATCAACGTCCAGATGTATGTGTTCTGATATTGACGGTTTCTTTCTTCTCCTTTTGCTTTTGGTTTCTTGCTGTTCATTTTTTGCTATGGGATACTTGGATAGACAGTTCGGTCGGTGTTACTTCATGGGAACTGAAATCGGCGGCTCTTGGGGATACATGGCGCCTGGGGAATTAAAATGGGTCACCAGGGATTCTATTGCTACGTCTCTTGCTCTTGCTTCTCTTGTCGAGGGAGGGTACTACTGACTTCGCTGTATATATTATTATTTTTTGACCTGGAGCAGTATTATGGCCTGAGGTGGGCAGCCGGTCTTCTTGCTTTGCTGCTCGCTCCCTGGCTCATGAAATGGAAGTTAGGCAGTTTGGTACTGTCAGAAATCCGACCCCTTTCGTTGCGAAGTAATTAGAAGTTTGTTGGAGGTAATCTTGGCCCAAGTCTACGGTTTGTGTTGGTGTTGCCGTTTCTGGCAGGATTGCAATTTATCCAAACAGTCAACTTCCCTTAACTCATTCACCTCCGGGCACCACGCGTCGCCTCGACCATTTGTGTTCCTTCCTCCGCTCCCCCGCCTTCCCTTTCCTTCTTTTTATCTTTCACTTGAGATCGTCTTCCTCCTTCGTCCCATACTATTGTGACTTTCCACTCAACAGAGCCCTGCTGCTCACCAACGGCTTCCGGTTGGGACAGCATGGCGGAACATCTGGAAAAGACACGAGTCGGATCACATCCAAACCCGCCTGAGATTTCGAACCTGGAAATACGAAATACATGGTCGGGCAATTTCGAGGATCCAGTGGCCGTAAGAATCTCCCTGGAGGTAAGCAAATTCACCAACCTCATCCTTTGAGCGTGCGTGGAGGCTTGGAGGGTCTGCCGCTGATTCAAGCAACCGGATTATATGAGCACACAGGTCCAGTGTTTTCCCAACACGCAGTTTCAGCTTCTGAACACAAAGCACTCGGCCATCTCCCTTATCAGCACTTCTGTAACCCGCGTCCATTCGGACCATTTCGGTCAGAGCGATCAGTCAAAATGTGAATACCGTACCCCCAGTCCCCTCTTTGCTTTCTCTTCATCAGTGACTGAGGACGAAGATAATGGAGAGGATACTAAGCTTGACTCGGGGAGATCGTCTGTTTTCAACGCGGGGCATGAGGTCAGCGACGTCAGCTCCCTCAAGGACGTTGTTGGGTCACCCTGCAACGATCAGGTCGGGGAGATCAGATCCCGTTCTGATGGAGCCAGCCCTCAGTCAGAAAGACCACGAGTGACACGTCTGAGGACCACGAGCCTTCAGGAAACACGCCGCCGACATGCATCTCGTAGCACTCCCCCAATGAAACCGCCGCCCATATGTCTAAACATCGCTCGATCTGAGGACCGCAACAATGCCCAGAATCTAGGGAAGCGAAGCGCTGCAGATGCGTGTCTTCCGAGTTCCGCATCAGACACGGAAAGTGAAGATTCGAACGAGAAAGCAGTGGGACGCGGTGATGCCTCGCACAATGCTGTCTCTACCGGCCTTGCTCACAGACACAAAAGCCCAACGAAAAGTCCACTTGCTGAGAAGATGCAGAGGTTGAGAGGCAGGCTGTCCACGAGCTATCGCTCTAACCATTCGAGTCGAAGTTCTAGATCTACATCAAAGATTGACAAGCCAGTCGAACTAGTGCTCTCAGATGCATCATCCGATGCTGGCCTGGGTGCTTCGAGCTACATCAAGGTTGGGGAAAATGACCTTTCAAACTCCACGGCTACTCTTATCGATCTTGCAGAAGTAGCTGCCAGTACCGTGTTGCCTACGGGTAAACAACCAGACTCTGGTAATGGCTCGATCTTGCCGGCAAAATACAAAGACACCGAAGAAGCAGCTGTCTGTAAGGTTCTTCCTACTGATAAGCAGCCGGACTCTGTAACTGACTCGATCTTGACGGGTAAAGACATCAAAGAAGCAGCAGTCAGCACCCTGTTGCCTACGGATAAACAACCAGATTCTGGTAATGACTCGATCTTGCCGGCAAAAGACATCGAAGAAGCAGCTGTCAGTAACGTTGCGCCTACGGATAAGCAACCGGACTCTGGTATTGACTCGATCTTCACGGCAAGAGACATCGAAGTCCTAGAAAAGTCCCTTTGGGAGCACGAGTCTTGGAGGCATCAGAAAACCCGTGTCGATAGCAGCCTTCCACCCATGGAAACAGTTCCAGACCATATATGTAGCCAAGAAGCCCCAACTACTCCCCTCAAATATAAGCAACGGCCACTGTTCGGTGGCACAGACGGAGCGGCGGACACTGAATCGTTGCATGGATCTTTGCACAGTGACGAAACCCTCCGAGAATCTCGCCATCCACTCACAGATCCTGAGCACGATAGGATGACCACAGAAGCCCAAAGCCCCCTCACAGGCTCGACCTCGGCCAAGCCTGGATCCCCAGAGCCTACCATCTCGGATCATCCAACCGATGACTCTGAGGAAAAAACCGATTCACCCCAGCCGGAGGTATTTGCTGAACCAGAACTGATTCTCATCAATGACATCTTGTTTGTCAAAAGCCCTCCCAACATAACACCAGTGCCATACAAGATGGTTCTCACCTTGACCATCAAGCTTCAGAAAGGAGCACCAAGTGGCTGGAGCTACCTGGTCATCCCGGGGTTGCCTAGGCTGGGAACTGATGAAATCGGGGTCTTGCTCTTTCAAATTCCGGCAAACCACGGGCTTGAGTTTCGAGTCACGAACCTGGGACGGTACAAGATGGTGGAGAATTGCTTTCTGGCGGAGTTAGTCTATCGTGGAGACATTATGATACCTCTTCGACGGTGCGACCAGAATTTCTACGGCATTATCAAAGGTTTCACCGTGGACCAAGAGATCAAAGCGGAGATCATGCCTTGCTCTGGCGCCGCGGAAGGCACTCGCGACCGCCAGAAATCGATTTGCATTCGGTACCAGGCATTCTGCTCGGTGAAGCTTCACAATCGTTGCTTTTGCGCTGAGAAATGCTGTGTGTTACTATCGATAGATGGTGGGCCCGAAGGCTTCTTTCGAACCGAACTTGACACTCGAAAAACAGGGCTACAGGTGGTTCAGATCGCACCGGAACATGACACGCCTCTGGGTACCTCGACCCTACAAATCATCTGCCACCCGAAGAACTATGAGATGTTCTGCATCAGCTGGATGGTCAAACTCTCTCACAACAACAAGAAGAAAGCAAGCAGCTGGCTTCCTAGAGTCTACCCTGGGCCATCCGGTTCGAATGATCGTGCTAAGCATTATCTCAGATACACTCACTTGGAACGAGGCGATGAATCTCCTTCTAAAAATCCAGCAAATCACCATCCTGGAGAGTCTTCCATGAAGGTAACGCCTGAAGATTCCGAGGCTGGCTTGCAGACACAGGGGCAGCCGCTGGAGCATACATCGCATTCCGAAGAGTCTGGCGCTGCAGATGCTTCTCCAGTAGGGATGATAGACGATGTAGTGAACATTGGCGAAGAGACCTCCCCAATGACGACAGAAGAACTCACGGACGTCGGTGAAGAAGCTCGTGGAGCAGTTAGTGGTGTGAATGGTGAGGAGAAGATTATACAACGTGGCGAAGATGCGATAGCTGGTCAGAATGAAAGGTACGCGAGTCTTCGAACGAAGGGGCTTGTTGTGATGTTTTGCCTAGGGTTTGCTGTTGGTGGCATGTTTACCTCTGTTTGGCTTGACAATATATACGTCAACGCTCTCAGTCGTTCGTTTCGAGGCTCTTCGCAATCGTCTGTCATGCATGAAGGGGGCATTAATTTGACTAGCGAGGTGAGCTCTGTGGCGGCGGATGAGAACCACTTTCAGCAGATGTTCAAGCTGAACAAGACTGCGTCAGTCGGAGGGGATGTCAATTTGCCGGAGGAACCGACTGAGCAGGAGTCTGTTGATGCAGAGGTCGAATTGGAGGGGTTGGGAAGTGGAGCAGAAGAAGTTGGAGAGAAGCAGCAGCCACTCCATCCACACCAAACCCGTTCATTCCGAGACCAGGTGGATTACTGGCTGGGATGGCGCGGGCCGATTGTTCCAAACGGTGACCCAGTGTGAGGAATTTGTGTTGAGATTGAGAGAAGCAGAAGCCGTATCAAGCAGATACCAATTATGTGTCTAGTCTAGGTAGAATATTTACAATGGTCACCATGGGCTTTGCAGGTTGTCTATACCGTCTATACCGTTTTCTCTAGGTGCTTCAACACTTCCTCCACTGCCCAAGTCAAGAGCTCCGTGATGGGTTTATCCCCGCGCCCCGGAGCAACGGTGACCCCGGCATTTTCTCGCAAGCGAGTCCCCTGGCCCACGAGCCGGACCAGCACCTGGGGATCCGACTCCCTCAGCAAGCGGTCCTCGTCCTCCGTTTCCCTCTCCGGGAGCAACAACCACGCATGATCCTTGACATAATTGGGCCAGACGATATCGTCGACATAGCCGGGGGGATCGGTCCAGAAATTCTGCGGCGGCCGATCATCCTCCGCCTCCAAGTCGATACTTTCCCGGTCGTCTTTCACCGCGTCACCACTACCGTTACCCTGCTGTTCCCCCTCCGCTGCTGCTCCCTCCGGCACCGGCGCCGCCCCAATCGTCACATACCCGGACCTCCTCTCCCGCCGCTCCTTGACCTTCTCATACGCCGCCGGCAAAAACAACCGCCCATCCATCCGCTCATGGACCTCCCTCAGCGGGTGCTGCGCTGCCGCCGCCGCAGCGGTGTCGCATGGAGGCGCGAAGAGCAAAAACCCTTCCATGAACGCGACCGTCTTCGTCCCCGCATCCGCCCCAAGCCGCTGCTGCACCCGCCTCCGCAACGCCTCCACGACCTGCTCCTGCCCCTGCCCCTCCCCCGCAGCCCCTGTGCTGGCACTGGTATCATCATCCACCGGCTGCGTATCATTCTGATCCTCCTTCGACCGCAGCCGCGGCGGCAGCCGTCCGTGCGTCCGGACGTATTCCAGCGAGGCCGCCAGGAAGCCCAGGTCGAGGGCCCCCGCTGTGTCCCAGTTTTGGAGCACCGTGCCGGTTGGGAGGGTTGTGAGGGGGATTCTTTTCTCCCCGACCGTGGGGTTTAGGAGTTAGCTTGTTGTGGTGGGGGGGGGGACAAGGAGGTAACGTACTTATCGTCCGGGTGGTAGAAGTCGTCTTCGTGGATGAGGAGGGATCGGATTTGGGGAGGGGGAGCTGGGGTGGATGCGTCCGGAGGGAGGGTGAAGATGCGGTGCAGCAGGCGCGCGAGGGTGGTTTTGCCGCTGCTGGAGGGGCCGGAGAGGCCGATTATTATGGTGGGTGTTGGAGGGGGCATTTTGGATGTTTGGTGATGATTATGATGATGATGATGCTGAGGCCTAGGTAGGTAGGTGGCTCGGAAGAAGAGCTTGGGGTAGTTAGAGGAAAGGGAAGAGGGGTAGGTAGGACTCTCGTAGGGTAACTTACGTGCTTGATCGGCGGGTTTATCGCGATAGCAAGCTGGGGTGGGGCCCGCTGCGTATGGCCGTCGTCTTATCGTTATCGCGCGCGCGCGCGCGCGAGATCGCACTGACGTTTTTTGCAACAGTACTACAATGTAATTCATGGTTGGGTGATTTACATACAGTACTGTACATCTTTTGTAGAAGGTGTTATACATAGTAAGTAAATCTTCATATATGGTACACAGGGTACACCGAATGTTTTGCCCTCTCTTTATCCCGTCATGTAGATCCAATATCAAGCCCGATCAATACACTTCGTTATCTTCGTACAGCCGGATTTGCACGACCACTCGACGACTCCCCCGAACGGACCGTGGGCCGCGGGGACTTGGAACTCCGTGGAGGCGTCATGAGGATTCCCTGCGGAGATACGAAGCTCAATCTCGGCGCCGAGGTCCGTCGCCGTTTCGGGGTGACGATGTCCGGTCCGGAGGAATTGCTTTCGCTGAGGTGTACCGGCACGAGACGCGCGCGTTTCCTCCGGAGCGCGACCGGCGGTGTCTTCGGAGAAGAAGTCGCGGCTGCCGCCGTCCCCGCCATCTCGACACTCGAGACATCCTCGTCGTCGGCGATCGCGAGCTTGTGTCGACTGAAAAATCCGGCAGGGTGCTTCAGATATGCTAGCCGCGTGGCGGAAGAGGGGGGCTCGTTCTCCGACATGGGGATGAAGCGCTCGTTCTGGATGATCGAGCTCATTGTGCTATCATCCAGCAGGTCGCGCTCGGCATGTTGGATCTCACTGTCGGTCATGGCCTTCCGGCGCCGCAGCATCTTGTCCTCGAGGGTGTCCCTCAACACGAGCGTCTCGACGAAGACGGGGCGAGTCTGGCCGATGCGGTGCGCTCGTTTGATCGCCTGGCTTTCGACGTTCGGCTGCCAGATGGGGTTGACGATGTAGACGCGCGAGGCGTTGGCGATGTGCAGTCCGTGCGAGGCCTGCCGGAGGTCCATGAGCAAGACACGCACCTCCTCGGACTCGCGGAACAAGGTCAGGTATTCCGCTCGGGTATCGGGTTTGAGGGTCTGCGCGTAGATCCGGAAATCGATTCCGAGAAGCTCAATTCCCTCCGCAATCCAGTACGCGGTGTTGGGGTTCTCGTAGAACACAATGATTTTCTCGCTCTTGTGGTACTCGGAGATCTGATCCAGGAGGTACGTCAATTTGGCCGAGGCGGTGGCGACGAGTTTGGTTTTGGCGAGTGGGGAGTCAGGCGACAAGGTCTTCACCAGACCCTTGCTGTAGGTCTTCTTGGGCGATCTACTCTTGATCGGCTTGTCTGGCGTAGTCTTCTTCGTCTCGAAGTTGTCGCCCTCGCTGCTACTAGCGAGTCGAAGCTCGCGACGCACCTTGATGCCTGCGCCAGCGAGCCCGTCGGCCGGGTCGGGTGTGTTCAGTTGTTTGGTAACGAATCGCTGCGCGTGATGCGCTTGCGTGATTCCAAGTAGTAGAGGCTCGTCCTCTACGCTTGTGTTATCGAGGGCCCACATGCTTCGAGCGTGCGAAGGAAAGTCCTCGACGAATACACCGAGTTCGTGCATCTGCTTGAAGGCATGCCAGCTGCTACACGCCTGAGCCTGTTCCGCAACCTGGATGCCCTCTTGTAGCATTTCAATATCATTGTCGGACATCGTGTCGCGATTCTTCTCTAAGTACTTCAAAGCATTTTCAATCGTACTTGAGAGGCCTTCATCTGAGCCGGCCCACCAGAATCCCGCCTGGCGAAGATTGCTGATAACCTGGCCCAAGTGCTTCCGGTTGCGAGGGTGGAACATGTAATCTTGATCTTTTCTTTCCGAGGTAATTGCGTTGACTGCCAAGATGAAGATGAAGTAATTCAGACTCATTTTGTCGTAGAAAGTCGGCTCCAGCTGCACGACTCGGTTGTAAAGTCTAGGAAGCGTAATCTCGTTGTGAATGACATCCAACCGATGACGAACGACGAGGCTCTGCAAAGTAGCCCGGAGTGATGAGGCCTTTCTCCGTTTCAAGCCAGGCCCTACAGGCGTCATATATGTGACCCAATTGGCCTGGTCATCTGTCCGGTTCCGGGAGTTCGACCAGGGTTTCAGCTCAAGGAAATCAATCACAATCCGCCGCAACTTTTCCAGATCCTTGAGCTCACCATCCTTAGCCTTGCCGGTCTTCTTCCGGCCCTTTAACACAGCCATCGTCGCTTCGGTCAAGTCCGTATCGCTGGTGTGGGTCTCCTGTGAGGCTAAACTAACCTCCACCCCGTAAAGCCCGCTGGACGGGGTACCAGACACAACCCACCTCCGCTCAATGCGCAGCTGCTTGAGTAAATGAGCCATGTTCGACCGATGTCCGCTGCCGGCGGCATTATGGCCCTCATCGACGATGATACGCAACCAATGGATCTTGGTCAAGGGGGAAGTTGGAGGTTCAGGGAGGTGCCGAGTGAGTTGGGCCGATTCACCAGCTTCCTTCTCGAAGCGTATCTTTGAGAAGAGGATAATATCATAATGCAGCAGCTCATCAGGTGAGGGGATTTGGTCGCTGTTGTATCGTAGAGTAAGTACCTTAAGGCCTTGCGTGTGCATTTCGATTTCCTTTTCCCAATGGCTGACCAGATTCGGTGGAGCAACGATCAACGTGCCCGAAGAGAGATAAACCTTCTGGGGAGGCGGCCTCGGATACGGCACGCCGCTGCGACCTCCGTGCCTAGCTGGGGGCGGAGGTATAGTATATGAACCGCGATTCCTCTCACACGCCTGAACACATCTGTTATACAAGGCGCCGTAGTGGCCTAGTTCGTCAAAGTGGGATTTCCATGGCAGCGAGAACCGACCGGCGGTCGTCGCGGCCATCTCGACCAGACTTCCAGTCGTGTCCCGGACTCGAGGTTCTAATTCCTGGTGCTCCAGGGGGATTTCCGGGAAATGCCCCCGTGTTGCCAAGATCACCGCCAGACTGATCAGTGTTTTACCGCAGCCCATCGTTTCCGCCAAAATCCCTAGCACATAGAGCGTCAGCAATTTGACTTCCCCTGGACACGCACAATTGACATAGCCAAGAACAAACCTCCACAAGCCTCCGAATACATTCTCTTCTCCCGCACAATCCGTCCCTCCTCCTTGTCATAGTAATACTCCTGCCCCGTTGGACCTCTGCGAGCCTCGAGTCGAGGATCCAGCATCTGCGCCGGCTGAGCCTCCCGCTGCACCATTATTGCAGCCGAGCGACGTTGGTAGGGATACAACGGCGTCATGAGCCCCAATACCCCTGAATGATCCTGACCGGATTCCTCGTCGTCGTCGTCGTCCTTCCCCTCCCCTCCGCTCGACGCCGGCGCTGGCGTCGTCACGGTAAGCAACTGCTCCATCGCCCTCCTCGCATACAGGTTATCTTTGATCATATGTGCCCGAGGCGCCGGGTCCTGCAGGGTGTTGAAAATGTACCAAAGAGAATCCTCTTCTTCCTCCTTCCCATCCCCCTCTGGATCCCGCTTAGTGGGGCCCCAGGTGTTCCAATCCGCGACAAAGTCGCCCGACCACGCTTCCACCGAGCGATCGACCCTCTCCATGACGACCTTGAGCGCCCGGCGCAATGCCGGATTCGACCGCGGCAGGTGCTTGCGCCCCACATCATCCGGCAGCACGTAGACCTGCACCCCGCACCACGACGAGTGTTCTTCCGGGTATGTGAAACTGATCGTCCGGATCCACTGGTGACTCTCCAGGTTGGCGACTTGGGAGGCCGGGTATCCGTCCGCCGCCTCCGCTGCCGGGGCCTCCTCCACACTCCCGTAGACCGGGTTGCGCTTGCGCAGCACCCCCACGGCGATGTACGAGTCGAGCGAGATGTCCGATCCTTCCCCGTCCCTGCCTGCGGTAGCAACAGCAACAGCAGCGGCCGTGGCAGTAGGCGTATCAATCGCCACGATGCCTCGGGGGGCGGGGCATTCGGATTGGGGCGTGGCGGGGGTCGGCGTCGAGGCCGGAGAGTCGACCGATGATTCTAGCCCCGGGTAGAAGTCGGTGGCGGATAGGGCTTCCTGGTCGGAGTCGAGAGCCATGGTGTCATACTTAATTCCTAGGGTGTGTGATAGTGATGTCTGGATGCCAGAAGTTCCCCTCCTCCCCGGGGAGAAAGGGGGTAGAAGCAACCGGTCAGCGACCATCCTCTTTTTCAAAGTTGGTAGTTCCGGCAGGGAGAGAACAATATAGCCTCCATGTCAATAGGGTGTTTTGAACATACCTGACAGTCATGGGTATCGACAACAGGTGCAGATGTCACATTAGCAATTTCATTTGCGGCCAACATAGCAACGATAAAAGCACTTGTTCTTGCGCGACCCAGGGTGTTTGTTGTTGCGTGTTGATCCGCAACTAGGGACCAAGCCAAAATCTAGTCGGCGGCGATCTCACTGGCCTGGGTCAAGTCCTTCACAGGTGGGCTGTAGTTGCCGTCATCTGGGCATAACACACAAAGAAAATTTCTGCGGTCTCAAACAGAGAGTAAGAGTAATGAGGGAGGAAAGAGCACAGAGCCGCATTAGCCCCTGCAGATAAGTGGATCATATACTGTACTTCGTACAGTACCTGAAGGTGGTACGTGGTAGTGGTGGGTGACCCCGGGTTTGCAGCTCGATGCATCGATCGAGGGTCAGGGTGGAGGATCTGCCGATAAGCGCCGCAATCGCTTCATGGTGATTGGGTATCACGCGTCACCGCCCTCTTCAGTGCCGGATAAGGTTATATTGGCTTTGTAAGGTAGTACCTCACTAACTAACCTGGGTAGGTCTCTGCCTGAGGCAACTTACGGCTTCGATCTTGTGTTACCTACTCGGAGACTCCACTCCACTGTGAACTGCACCCCACCAACTGTCCTGACACGTTCATATGTACAGTACATCCAAAAGATCGCCTTTTTTTATTTTGTTGACAGATGCTTCAGGATATATGGCTTGCCAAATGTTCCTCAAGAGGGTTGAAGAAGATGTCAATTTTGTTGTGAATTTTGTAGTATACTTTATACATTTTCATCATAGGTGAATCACATATATTATCAGATGTCCTCCGCGTTTGAGTACGCCTCATTTTGTTGAAGATTATCAGAGAAAGAACCTCCCGGATCCACAACGCCACATGACCCTTGGAAGATACATTGAAGGTGAACAACAAACCTATATAAGATGGGCATCGAGCGCTGAAAGTGAGAGCCTGGAAATACTACATCCAGGGGGGGTAAGTTATCAGAAATTCAGTAATGGCCAGTAAAAGATACAGAATCGATCATTGCGTCAGGAAATCCTCGATCTCAAAGCTTACTCTTTTCAAAATTTTCTCCTCCATTTCCTTGGAGGACGACGCCGCCCGTCGCACAACGATCGTTCGCGCGTCCTGCAGGCGGACCTCCACGGGATTGCCTCCGTATCGGTCCAGTTCCTCCTTTTCGCACTCTCGGATGTAGACTGTGATGTCCGGCCCCACGCAGGCACGCCAGAGAGAGGCCATCCATTGCCAATGATCCAGTGGTGCATACGAGTCGCCTATCTGCACGGAGCATGCAAATGCGTCCGCAGTGGTCAGTTGATACCGAGGAACAAGGGCAACTGGTACCCGGTTGGTGTTGATTTCTGTCGGAGCCACCGACGGCGACCGGCCTTCCGCCGACGGTTCAGGTGAATTGATCTGCATTTCGGCAGTCTTCGGGACTATCGTTCGAGGTGACACGCCCGTGGGCTCCTCATTTTCGGACTTGGGCTCGGACGAGGCCCGCACCGGCTTGACAAAGTTTATGATCTTGTCGGAGATGCGGTGCCATTCGGAGATGATGTTGAGGTAGTCGACTGTCGCGTCTCCCATCTGATCCGAGTCGGAGTAGCTCTTTCGGGTATTGATATCCGGTCCGGTGAAAGTGTGGGTCTGATATCTACCTTCCTTCTGCAGGGTGTTGTTGAGATGGTCAACCATTGTCTTGACCAAAGCTGGATCCTGCCCATCCACCGCAATCACGGCTCCCCGCCGGGGTGCCGCGTTGCCGTGGTATGAGGGGGCGAGAGGGGGCGATATCTTAGCAAGGACCTTGATCTTATTGAGGAAGGGGATCGTCATGACCGTGGCTTCGAGGGTAGATCCGTCCCGTGCAAAAGGGGTCATCGGGGTCATAGCTCCCGGCTGAGAAGAAACAGCAGTGGTCTGCAGGGGAGGGAGTTTGAGGCTAGGGTCTGGGGGGGTAAAATCCTTAACATTTCGAACGGGTCTCTGAGGTGGCGCCAACTGAAGAAACCCTCGTGTATCAGAGACAGTCGAGTGAGGTGTGTAAGGAGAGACGGGATATGCAGAATCAGGGCTCCGGTCACGTTGGATGTTGTTTTTGAAAGAAACCTGGGGATTAAATCGGCGGCGCTTGTTATCCGGAGACCGGCTGCCACTCTCCTCAAAATGACGCTGACGAGGTGACTGTGACTCCCCGGTGGGAGCGATCCGGACCACATTTGGGGCTCGATCCATGTCTTTGGACCGAGCCTGGCTGCTGCGCACGGCGACAGTCTCGACCTGTGGAGAGACGCTATTGAACCCCGAGGTGCTGGGGGTAAAAGGCGGCGCGTCCGGTGATACGGGCGGGTTCATAACTCGGCCACCGCACCGGCTGCAGACTGTGGAGCCGGGCGGGTTATGGCTGATGCCAGAGCTGGCGTTACGGGAATTCCCATCGCGGCCGTAGCGACGAGGCTGATATCTGTACTCCGGATACTGCTGCTGATGGCGGGCTTTCTCCTCCTAAACATCAATCATGTTAACAAGGAATGTTCGACCGACCCAAGATGGTAAATTTCACTCACCTCTGCTAGAGCTTTCCATGTGTCTTTGGTGTCCTGGGGCAGTTTTCTCCACTGCTCCCCGATGATCTTCGAGATTTCAGGGTTGGCTAGCCCCGGATGTTGAGCCACGACTGATGCTTGCCAATGTTGACGATACAAGATAAATGCTGCATTCACTTTGATCAGCTGGTCTGCACATGGGGGTACGATAGCGACAGCTATCCGTGCGCCTGAAGCTACATACCGTTCCTGGGTCTGGGGATCTTCGGATCTGGCTGACATAGGCAAAAGTTGGCCGCTGATTCTCTCGTGGTCGGAGCCGAGGCTTTGACTGGGCTGGACGAGGATGAGCGCTCTGATACGGAAGACCAGTCGCGTAGAGGGATCGACTTGGTGCCCAAAAAAGTCGGTGGTTTCGAGGCCTCCAGGGAAGGTACAGTTTTGTTCATGGCTATCTTGTGCCGATTGTGGGCCAGATGCGTATGGGTGAAGCTGTCGGCCCACCGGCGAGGCGCTACGAACGAAGCGACATCGCGATGGTGATGGTCCATCACAGGCATTTTCGAGTAGCCGTCGTTCATAATCTTATGGTCAAGGAGACTACCGGTTGATGGAGGTAGCGTGACCAAAGAAGGATCATAACGTAAAGCAGGGGGCTTGGGAAGAACTCGATCAAAAGCCATTTAAGAAAACGCTGTAGAGGGGGTGGCCGACGAGTATCTTAAGGTGAGCAAAGGAAGGGCGCGTGTAGTTGGTGATTGTGGTTCAGCTGGAGTGAAAGGACGGAACGACCGCTGAAAGAGAGCAGAAGGGGGGTGGGAAAGAATTATAGAGGATAGAATTCGGTATTCGAGACGAAAGAAAGGAATAGAGGCGAAGGGAAGTTTAAGCTGATGAAAGAAAGACATGCACATATCAATCAATCAATCAATCAAAAAAAAAGGGCTGAGTAGGCTAGAAACGAATGACTTTGCCTCGTGGTTGGGAAGTTGCTGCTGGGCTGGCAACACACTCGGTATTCACAGATTCACAAATTGTAGTGGAAATAATAATAATCAGGAGGATAATAATAATGACCAGCCTGACCGAAAGAATAATAATAAAGACGATAGTAAATAATAATGAAAATAATAAGGATGATGAGAATAATACCAATAACGATGGGCAAGGGACTTGTGTATCTTCTTTTGTTTTCCCTGGGCGTCAAGGATAGGGTTGGTTTGCCTTTGCGTTTCTTTATTGTGGAAGCCTCTTCGGATTTCTTTCTTTCTTTCTCTCTCTCTCTCTCTCGTCCGAATTTCAATCATGGAGGGAGGGGAACTTTTGACAATGAATGATAGGACGTTCCTATTCAAACCAAAAACCTACCAAAAGGGAGGGCGCCGGGGAAGAAAGCCGGAGGGGATTTGGCTTTCTGAAGTGCTTTGTTATAAGAGCCGACTATCTTTGGACCCGGTGCCTTAACTTTTTTTCCCTTCCCTACTACGTACGTCTTAGGTCTTAGTCTACATGAAATCACCTAATTCTGGAACCGGGGTTTCTTTGTCTGTCTTTGCCAGGATAAGCCGAATAGCCCGGCCTTAGTTGGAAATCTCCACCACACAAGATAGTTTGTTTCTTCGCGAGATCCAAATGGAACCCCAAATCTCATCAAGTGGGATGCAGGTTGCCATACTACAATGGAATAGAAAGAACACCGCAATGGGTAGTCCGTGGGATGCCGGAAGCTTGACATCATAAACAGATTATGTTGGATGATTGAGAAGGGAAGAGAAGAATTGTTACTAGGTGGAGTGGTAACAAAGGAGATCGATGGGATGGGATAATGACGGTATTGACTGTCAACAGGGGGGGGAGGGAGGGATGAGGATGATTGAGTCATCCAAGTCACCTAACTAACTTGTACAAGCAAACAGAATCATGTCAGACTAACTCGAACCAGAAAGGTCCAGTGATGACCTACTTACCAACTTCCTAATCATCTATGATGAAGGTGATATTTAAAGAAGAGGCCGAGCCGATAGTTACTACAGGATGGGGTAGGTATTGTTCGCAATGTTTCCTTTGTTCTCGGGGAGTCCGCATGCGGTGGGCGGCTGCCATCCGAGGCCAATCACATCCACATCCACGCCCTTTTCCCCACCGCCAATGTGACACCCGAACTTTAGTGCTAATCAGGTCTAATGAGCTCGAACTACGGTACTCTTGGGGTTTGATTGCCCCCCCAAACAAGTGTACGGTACCTTGTACAGTACTCCGTACCTTTCCTTCTTCAGTCTCACTGGACCTTGTCGGGTTAACTACTGACCGTACTCCTGACAATGGAGTAGCAATCAGCCAACATAATCCCTGAGGTATAGTGAATGTGGACAGTAGGTACCTAGTATGCACTAGATACAGTACTTTCGAAACAAGATATCATCAGAGTCCTCCTCCATTTACACCTGGACCTAGCGTCATACATATGAGTATTCTTGTACTGTATGTACTTCCATTCCAAGTTACTACTGTATCTACGGAGTACACGCAAGATCCAGATCTAGACCGTTCGTAAAACCCCCCCTCCTAAATCGCTTTTCCCCAGGTACCGGTACCTGGGCCTCGGGGCTAAGCAGCTAACAGAAAGCTACCCAGTGACAGGCCAAGCGGAACTAGCGGTCCCCCATCCGGGCTCAGCGCTCTGCCTATTTTACCCCCCTAGGAAACAGACCGCGACAGATAGTTCATTTGCTTGAGCTACGAAGTTCATCAGCTAGTGACTGATCGTCCCGAGACTCCCTGACAGCCGCTCGCACCCCCTCTTTTTGATTCAAACAAAGGAGCAGAGCCAGCAAAGATCATAAGTAACTTTGAACTCTCAAATGTACTGCTTGTACGTACGGAGTACTGTACTTCTTAATCGAGACGAACCACACCAATGATAGTTCCCTTCACCCTGTGCTTTCCAAACCCACTCCTCTGCTCCTCCTCCTCCTCCTCCTCCTCCTCCTCCTCCTCCTCCCACTCCCCTACCCAACCACTTTCCCCTGTTGTTCCCCTCCGAAACCATGTTCAACTTATCTTGACTTTCCACAAAGAATACTACCTACCTAGTACCCACTGAAGTCACTTTTCATCTTGCATCATTCTTGATCAGCCTGAATCCAGACTCCTTCCAGGCCTTCGGGGAGGATATTGGTTCATTGATACGTTGAGGTTGCAGGACCCAGTCAGTTCCCTTCTCTGAATCGGTGCTGATTCAGGTTATCGCATGCCGCACCCATCCCTGGCACACCTCCCCAGTAATTCCAGGTCACGTTACAATCACGTTACAACAATCCTCCACCCGACTGAAGCGGACGTCACGGATACCCTCTGCTGCTTTTCTTCCCGGTCTCTCAATGAGACATACCACCTTGCCAATCCCTGATTCAGATCTGAAGCCGTGCCTGAGACCTCTGAACCCTGTCAGAACTCGGTTCAGCTGCTATCTCAACCCGGATGCTAGTGATGTTATCCGGTACCTTCCACTGGTGACGCCACAAGACTCAAGTGGTCTCACTCCAGCATCGCCTGAACTGCGATCGTGTGCAGGCCCGACGATAGAGAGCTGAGCCCAAGACCTCTTGGTCGCCTGTTCCGTCAGCGTTTGATGGTTTCGGGAACAGGCCAGTGTTTACCAGTCATCCTCTACAAGTCATCGCTCCCTGCAGAGCGAATTACGACTAAGTGGCATTGGCCAGGATCCCATCAAAGGAAAGTTGAAACATTTTCTTTGTGTGTCTTGCTCTTTTTTTTCTGTTCTCTGTCTGTCTTTTTTTTTCATTTGTGTCTGGTGGGTTTCTTTCCTTTTTGTTCGTGTAAAGAACCTTACCGGAGCCACATCTCCTGGATTCCGTGAAAGACCTCCATGCCCAAAAGTCGGTGCGCGGACGGTCCCAAATGCATCTCGTTCCTGAAGGGAAATTGGTCAGCCTTTCCTGTCGAGTCATGAGTGCCAAGGATAATGCCTTGTTCTTACCAAAACAAAAACTTCTCCGGACGGTCACACTTCTTCGTCTCTGATGTCACCATCCATTGCTGGCTGCTCTGGACGCATGCGTCTTCTACGTTTTCCCAGCCAGGGTCTTCGTTCTTGCCCAATCCATTGGTCTCCTCGATCCCAGCAACGAAGAGCTGCCAGTCGCGGATCTGGTCGGCAAGGAAAGCATTCGTATCGAACAGATAGATCGTGCCATTGCCCCAGCCATCCGCTCTTTGTCGCAGGTGTTGGTTCCAATAGTCGGACATGCTAATGGCGTCTTTCTGTTTCGCCTGGTGTTGTTCGGCCTGGACCCGGAATGCAGGCAAGAAGGTCACATCCGGGGCCAAAGTCAGGATAAGTTTCAAATCGTTGTGGCCCCATAGCTCCGCCAGCAGATTGAGCTGATCCATGATCACGTCCAGCGTATTGTCGATCGATTGGGTCGCTTCTTTGTATGTCTTGCCAACAACATTCCACAGGTCCCACACGCCAAAGGATAGGATGACAATGGTCCGGTTTTGACGGGTGCCGATCGCTTCTGCGCTCATCGCCTGCATTACTTCTGTCTCGGCTGCCAACCAATTGCTGACCTGGGCCTTCAGGTCGGCCAGGGGAGACTTGTATAGGTTGAGTAAAGAGCCCGATAGCTGTGAGTTATCCACGACCGAGCCAAAGTAATTTCCACTGTAAGACTTGGCGGTCTCGGCCAAATTCTCATGGTGACATGAAAACTACCAGGGAAGGGATGATTAGCCTGTCATACCTAGTGGGATGGGATCTGATCTCATAGCACTGCACTTACCGAGGAGCACAGCCATTCGGTCCAAACCGACCCTTGGATCTCAGCGGCATTATTGTCGCTCCAAGAATCCCCAAAGACAACTAGACGGCGGTCAAATGACGCTGCCGGGCGGAGCTTAGCCGATGGCTCATCGGCCACGACCCGGCGATAATAGTGCTGAGAGGCGAGGAACGAGGCAGAAAGCAGGATGCTGCATATCGCCAAGGCGCAGACGGCGTGGAACTTGCTAAAGAGGCGCATGAGTACGGGACATCAAGGGCCGCGAACAAAGGACGGCGGCGAGTTTGCGACAAAGGTGGTGAAGGCTGGCGCGCGGAGAAGCCGATAGACACTCGAAGCGACCGGCCGATGTCTTTGTTGCGTTGCGGGCGTGTTCCAGCCGACAAGGAGAGCTTGCGCCGCTTTTTAAGTTTCAAAGGAAGTTGATCAAGTTTCTTGTCTTAAGCAAGAAAAAAGAAGAATACGAGGAAAGCCTAGTATAACAGAGTAGAGAAGAGGAACGAGAGAGAGAAAGAGGAAGAGGAAGAGGAAAGTGGTAAACTAGTCGGGTCTGTAGGGGATCGATCTGCTGCGCCAACATCCAGCCAGCAGGGACTTTTTCCTGCTTTTTCCCCTAATTTAACAAGATGGGAGGGGGACCCGACAAAAGACAACGACGTCGTCTTCCGGTGGTACCGCCGACGATAAGTTAGCGTGGCGATAGACAGCGAGTGAACCCGGATAAAGTGGAGACGTAAGACTGGAGACTGATTTTCTGTGAGGGTTTGAACGAGTACGATAATTTTGGGTGTGGAGGGGGGAAGAGGGATGATAATCGGGGAAAGGGGAGAGCAGAAGAGCGTAGTAGGATTGAAAGGGGAGAAAAGAGAGTCAAAAGGTGACCGAGAAGAAAGTGCTTCCTCGCCCCCAGAGTTCAAGGGATTTATTACGAGTACTGTAGTATACTATTCTAGTTCTTCAGGAGTAGTACTCTATTGGGGAGAATATGGAGACCACGATGACAACCATATCAGCATCATTACTGCTGCTGCTGCGGCGGCGGCCGCTGCGGCCGCCTCATGGCCGCAATAAGGCTGTCAAATCATCTTCCAGTGGCCGCGCGGCGGGCTTCGGAACGGTAACCAGTCGCGTGCTCCAGGCTTCTTTTTGCTTGGCCGATTTGGAGGGGGTTGCGTCAGAGTCGCTAACTTAACTTACTCCAACGGGATCCTCTCTACCCATATTAAAGAAAACATGAAATTTTATGCCGTTCATACGTACCATGTAGGATATGCAGTCGGTAACTTAAGGTCTAGCCAGATCAACAAAAACCTGGGGACAGATCTTCGAATTAGTGATTACTCAGTATGTTGAACAGGGGTCCTTCCTGTTCCTTTCGAGGGTAGTACACTGAATCGTGCCCGTTGATATCTCATCCATACCTATCGATCGATCTACCAAATCTCTTCTTAATTAATCTATCTATCTATGTGTCAGCGTGCGTGCGTGCGGACTGCATAACCCCGACCGCTAACTATCTCCAAACAGTCAATCTCGACCGAAAACTCCGGTGACGAATTTCGCCGTGGGAAGGGAAATTTGGGGCGATTGACTTAGTCCACCAACGACTGTACTTTACGACTGAGTAGGTCCTCTACTTGCACGGGCGGGCACGAGACCAACCAGGTCGGATTCAATGCGACCGTATTATTCTGGTTGAATCTCAAATCCGTAGGGAGTGGGAGTAAATTGATTGGCAGGCATGAAAAGTCCTCCTGAAGGTGGCTTGATTTGTGCCGTTGCTTGGTTAGAGTGAAGGCGGATGACCCGCATGATCATTCATTGACGGGAGGGTGGGTAGGTGGTTTGACACCGTGTGCAACGACAATGGGTATAGGCGTTTGCTGCTGGCCACCGCGATTGTGTGTGTTTGTATGTGCGTGTTTGTGTGCGTTTGTCATGGACGCAATGCATGTTACATTGCGCATTGTTGCCTATGTCTGAGACTGACAAAGATTTGTGAAATTGTAACTACTGCAAGGGAGAGGGTGAGATAGTGGTGGATGTAATCGCTGGAGTACTTTGTTAGTTGCAGGGTAGGATCTTCATTGGTGCTGGGCGTGCGGCTCGGTTGAATGAAAGCAGCTGCTGGCGAACGAGGCCGGCCTGGTGAAGTGCCTGGTTGATGCCTGACTGTATGCCTGATTTTGTGGGTGTCGAAAGACACGTGTGGGTGCCTGCAGGTTCAGGCAGAGGCAGAAATCAGGTGCCGTCGGCTGACATAAGAGCCCTACCGAGAGCGCTAGCACGCAACGGGCTAGTGGCATTAGTCATCCGCCCACACAGGGAAATCTCGCTACACCACCAAAAAAATCCCACGAAGAACGAATCCCCGACGACCTGAACCTCATCGACCTGTCGACAAACCCGCGCCCTCCGTCTTGACCGCGCAGCCCCGTCAAGATGAAGCTCAACATCTCCTACCCGGCCAATGGGTCTCAGAAGATCATCGAGATCGACGATGAGCGCAAGCTCCGTCCCTTCATGGAGAAGCGCATGGGAACCGAAGTCAGCATTACCCTCTCCTCCCCTGTTTGAAAAATGGACGCGCTCGGAAAACCACATACATCGAAAGAAGAAGAACACACAGAACCTTCAGAAACACATCTGCACACGATCACACACACGACGGGGAAATGGATGAACAGAATGGCTGATTGGGATGAATTTTGCAATTACAGGTCCCCGGCGACTCCCTCGGTGACGAATTCAAGGGTTACCTCCTCAAGATCACCGGTGGTAACGACAAGCAAGGTACGATTTTGGAACGCCACTATTCTTTCGTCTTTCATCTGCTGCGCCGGTTGGAGAAGTTATGGGGAGCGCGGGGAAGGATTCGGGGGCTGGAGGATGCGCGCAGCAGACTGGAATGACATGTGTTCGTATATCGAGACATGAAGGCTAACTTGGCATGATTAGGTTTCCCCATGAAGCAGGGTGGTATGTACCGACCAACTATGAACGCCCAGCTACACGACAAACCAGACAGAAAACTTACCGATTTCGCCTCTTGAACAGTTCTCCTTCCTACCCGTACCCGCCTCCTCCTCGCTGAGGGCCACAGCTGCTACCGCCCCCGCCGCACCGGTGAGCGCAAGCGCAAGAGTGTCCGTGGTGGTATGTTCTACAGATCCGAGATTCTTGAAGATGATGGACGAGTCGGGGTGTTGACACGCAATGTTTCTTTTCCACAGCCATCACCGGTCAGGATCTCGCCGTCCTTGCCCTGAGCATTGTCAAGCAGGGTGAGGGTGAGCTCCCCGGTCTCACCGACACCGTTGTCCCCAAGCGCCTCGGCCCCAAGCGTGCCACCAAGATCCGTCGTTTCTTCGGTCTCGACAAGAAGGATGATGTCCGCAAGTTCGTCATCCGCCGTACCGTCACCCGTGAGGGCAAGGCCGACTACACCAAGGCCCCCAAGATCCAGCGTCTGGTCACTCCCCAGCGTCTCCAGCGCAAGCGCCAAAGGGTTGCCCTCAAGCGCCGCCGCGCTGAGGCTGCTCGCGAGGCTGCGTAAGTTTTTTCCCCATCCTACCGACTGTCTCAGGTCATTCGGATCATGATCGGTTCTAACAACCTCCCCAATAGTAACGACTACGCCAAGCTCCTTGCCAGCCGTGTCCACGAGGAGAAGGCCAAGCGTGACGAGCTCCGCAAGCGCAGAGCCTCTTCGATGAGAAAGTAAATATTTTTCGTCCACGGGGGATAATGGTCGGGTCTGTATCGTCTCTGTTCTAGTGCATGTTAGAGACTTGCAGCGTGGGAAGAAAGTTTAGGAAAGGAAATCTCAGCAACGGGAAGGGGGTTTCCTTCCCTCTTCTTTCATTCTCTCTCTGTCTCTCTCTCCCGCGTCCTATCTTGCACTTCCCGTAGCAGGGCAACGAACGTAGTCCACGGCTTCCTTGACGGAAGGAAAATTAGAGAGTTGAGAAAAGGTTGGGGGACGGAGGAGATTATGGGCGTCTGCGGGACCAAGACTTTTGGCGTGCCACTTTATTTGTTTTATCCAAAAAATGGAAATGCAATATCCCAAACCTTTCTAACGGGCATGAAAAGCAAAAAATGTTAAAATGTGTTCCCTTTTTTTTTTCTAACCATCGTTTCCCATCTTCCATCTTCAACCTGGAGAATCTCGAAGTACCTCGCCCCTTGTGTGGTACAGGTAAAGGTGGAATTCCGTGGTAAACACCATTCTCGCCCGGAGGATCGAACATCTACCTGCACTACGATTCGGCTTACTTCTGCCGTGAAAGAACTTTCAAGTGTCTTTTACCCCAAAAGTCCAAGCTTCATCTTCCCACCTACATACAGGCACCCACAGTACCTAAATAGACAGGGCTAAACACCACTCACCCAAAATGACATAACTCCGAAATCCAGCCACTTCGAAATTCCGATGATATTCACCCCTCTCCCCAAAAAATCACACACCAAGTGATAAATGTAGCGCACTATAAGGTCATGTAGTGTGGTGTAGTGTAGTAATGTGTGTGGTGGTCTCCACCTCACGATCCAATTCCCAACCAAGCCTGTCCGTCCCACAATCAGAAAACCCGCCGCCCACTTGCGGAGAGGGAGGTCAGCACACACACCGAGAGGACCGGACCTTTTAACCTAACTAACCCCCTTTCAAGCCCTTATCAATCAATCTGGGCCCCAAGTGGTCGGTGCCGCGGCCTAAGTTGGGTTTGCTTCCTTTATGCCTGAATTACATGGTGTCACTCTTGCAATAGGTGTAGGTCCCATCAAATCACAACAACTAGGGCACTCCTTGTACAACCAACCTACTATCCACTATGGTTACTAGGTACCTACCTAGCATCAGTCGGCTCAGTCAATACGAATAATTCCCAGGTCAATGGGACCACCGAATCTGTCTCAAAATCCCATAGGCCCCGATCACGAAACATGGGTTAAGCTGACTTGCTTTCCGACTGATACTCAGATCCACTCTATATCATATCTATCCTTATGGAGTTGACCTGGTCTGTAGGACTCGTTCAATGCGAGGGACTCATAAATGAAGGGGAGCGGTCGGTGTATATGTAGAGGATTGAATGCATTACTTTAATGTTGTATAGCTGGATCGGAAGTTAGAAAGAGAAAGGAGAGAGAGAAACTAAAGACAATGCATTAGTATCTGGAGACCAAGAGGCGCTCTTCCGTTACCACCGGGGGAACCAACCCACGAATTAATTGTCAATGGATATATTGGGCTACTTATAGTCCATTCCGTTGTGAGCGAAAGACGACGAGGTCAGGAGTTCGGGGCAGGGGCAGGGAAGGAAGTCACCTTCCCTATGAGGAAGGTACTTTCGGCGACATTAGCACTACCTACCATCTTTAACTATATCCGACGGCTAGATTAATCATTTCAACATGACGTCTGCCAAACATGGAAATGGAAGCTATACCTTTAGTAGTGCTTGCGAATGTGTGTGCGTCTTGGTAATTGCAGAATACTGTATTCGGGAACATCCTGCGACAGGCACTGTATCTAGATATATGTAGCGGGGGTGGGTGGATACTCTTCTCGGTTGATCAATCTAATACTGTGCTTTCTTCCTGTGGTACCTAGTATACTCAAGGCGAATTAATAAGTAGCATTGAAGTTCGTGCTCCAAAATTCAAGAAAACATCTCCAGATGGGGCTGCCTCAATCCTGACCGCACTTCAGATGGCGCATAATCTGCAAGAGCATCTTGCTCCGGATGTTGGAGTACTATCCTATCTAAACGAATCACATACAATCTATGGAAACAAACAATACAGGATATCTTCCGAGTCTACACCGTGAAATATCAAGCACAACCTCAAGATCTCTATCGTATCCATTTCATATTTCATTCCGCTCATAAAAGGGTACTTGGTGGTCGAAGTTCAAACTAAGACCGTAATAGTGCAAAACTCCAAGGGGGTTATAAATATATGTACATATGCTTTAATTGGAGTTGATAAAGCCAAAACAGGCAAAGAAAGAAAAAGACAGCCTTGACTTTTTCCACTCGTCTCTCTCAACCCATTTCCATCCATCGCGTCCAATGCTCACTGCCTCATGTGTTTCATGCAATCCTCATAATCTAGAGATGCTGCGTTTTAGGAAGGGAAAAAAGAAGAAAAAGCGAAGCCGCAAGGAGGGACTATTGCATCCCGTTCGAGCCCATAGTTTCATAAGTTAAAACATTCCAGCGTCCTTCAATATTCATGAAAGAGCCTGATCATACTCAGCATGGAGGGTAAATCACCAACGCAGCACCGTGCGACCTCCACCCTCGTACTGTCGAAAACCATGGATGCATTTAAGCGACGGCGTGGGAGAACAAGAAGCTGACGGATTCACCGTTGTGGGTACGTCTGCAGGCTTCGGCGAGGGTAGGGCTGATATCGATGGTCTCGATCTTATCGCACTGTTCCTTCTTCTCGGCGTGAGGGACGGTGTTGGTCACAACGACACGGCTGAGGCAGCTGTTGTTGATGTTTTCGGTGGCCTTGCCGGAGAGGATACCATGGACAACAATGGCGTTCACCTCCTTGGCACCGTGCTGCATGACGGTGTCGGCAGCCTTGACGAGGGTACCGCAGGTATCGGCCATATCGTCAACAATAATAGCAATCTTGTCCTTCACGTTGCCGACGAGGACCATGCGCGAGACCTCGTTAGGGCGGGGACGCTCCTTGTGGATCAGGGCGAATTGCAGATCAAGGCGGTCGGCGATGGCAGTGGCACTGTTCTGCAATTAGCACGTGCGCCCTTGAAAACAAGATCGAATGTGTCGGTGGCTTACCGCTTGGCACCACCGGCATCAGGACTAACGATGACGCAGTTGGTCACATCCAGATGTTCCCGAATCCACTTCAACATGCTAGGCTCGGCATACAGGTTGTCGACGGGGACGTTAAAGAAGCCCTGGATCTGACTGGCATGCAAGTCCATGGTGATGACATGGTTGCATCCGGCAGTCTGAAGCATGTTGGCCATGAGCTTCGCGGTGATCGGCGCACGGCTCTTATCTTTCTTATCTTGACGCGCATAGGGAAAGTTAGGGATGACGGCTGTGATACGTCTGGCGGAGGCGGTTTTGCAAGCGTTGATCATGATAAGCAATTCCATCAGGCCGTCGTTGATATCGTTCGGGCGCGTCGACTGGAGAATGAAGACTGCAAACCAGAGTTCATGTTAGCGGCGAGCACTTCTCTTCCCACCGAGAAGGGAGAAGATCAGCAGAGGAGGGACAACAATACCATCCTCATCTCGTACACTTTCACCGATCGTGACGCTGGTTTCCTGGTTGGAGTATTGTAGGACCATGATCTTGGTCAGTTCAATGCCAAGCCTGCCGGTCAAAGCAACTTGTTAGCCCATGATATGCAGTAGGACCGAACCAAGGCTCCTTCTATAGCGCATACCGAGCGGCCACGAGATTTGCAAGCTCGGGGTGACTGTTACCAGTCAGAAGCTTGATTGAGTTGGTTGCCATTGTGAGTCGCGAGGTGAAAGTTCTGGGGAATTGCGCGGACGGGTAGAATGATAATGGAAGGGAGCCGGTGAGCAGGAAGTTTTCAAATGTGATGGAAAATTGGACAACGTCAATAGTCAAAATAGTGCATGTCCAGACGAGACGAGAGGCGCATACACCGGTAAAACAGAAAAGCGACTGAAGAAGTCAAAGTTGAGATCGAATGCCCCGCCGGCGGGTGACTTTTTCGCCCAGCAGAAAAAAATGCCATCCCGTGACCCCGGACCCACTTCCCCTTACCGCCTCCAGACTCCCGGATCGGGGCAAGGATGAGTAATCGAGAAATCGTCAGTCGATTATACAAATAACTGTCTATGAGTCGGGGATGGAGGAGTATAATAGAACTACAATCGTGTTGATTTGTAACCATGGCTGATGGAGAGAAAGTACATAAGATGAGAGAGCCTTTCAACACAGAAACTGAAGGCAACAAATTGTCAAAGTAAAGACAGGATTAAACAGAGCAGGTCTGGACCAATCTAGTAACCGTGACAGCCGTCTGACCTGCACTTCAGGCGAATTGTCATAGAAACCCCGGTCCTGGCCATGCCCCTGCATGGAGAACGAGCCCATCAGCCCAGCATTGTACAAACTAATTCAGAATAAAAGAATCATGAAAACGCCATCATATGCTTCAGCATTAAGGGGACGGAAAAGCATGTTGAATCATGACCCATTGTTCGAGTGAACAACAAGATGGATGAGCGCCGTCGTTTTATGCAAACCCGAAATATTCGCTACCAGCAGTCATCGCGGTGTAAAGACGTTGCCTCAGAGTCTCGTAGCTCTCGTACTCGGGCAGATCAAGTTCTGCGGCTCGGAGTTAGCATGCGGGATTTTAGCCGATTGATTCTGTGTACTTACGGTTGAAACAAGTGTGGGAACTTGGAAGGCGATCCTTGTTGCCATAATCCCGATGGATATTGAATCGACTGACTCCATTCATACCCTCCAATTCCTTGAAGCCGTTCAATGGAACCTTGCTCGTGCCCGTGACGAACTGCAAGAGCTTAGCACGCTCTTCCTTGTCGAAGGAGCGGACGGCACGCCAGAACCACTGGATCTGGGGCGACGAGGCCGAATAGTTATGGTACTCAGTGTTGACCTTCCAGTCGTCAACGTCAATCTCAGGCAGACCAGAGATTAGCAACTCGAGCTCCTGCTCATTGAAGATCGAAATCAGATCGGCAGGAATAATCTCATGGAATCCCTTCAAGAAGTTGTCTAGTTGTTCTTTGACGGACCCGATCAAGCGATAATCGACGACACGCTGCACGTATTCTTCCTTGTTCTCCTCGGTGACCGGGATATTGCTACCGTTCTCAATAAGATCGATCACCTGTTTCTCACCAAAGTCATCCGTCTCGACAGCAAACGTCTCAGTGATGATATCTGTGATGTCGTTTTCAAGCATCCAAAGAAGAGACTTGTAGTAGTCAAGATCCAAAGTCTCCATATCCTTGATAGACACTGACCGACTGAGGATACATTTGTAGACTGCGCGACTGAAGTGACAATCCAGGACGCGGCCTTCGTACAAAGCCTTGCCGATGATTCGTCCGATGAATTTGAAGAACATCAGATGCTCTGAGTTGACACCACTCAAACGGTTGGGATGGAACGTAGTTCTGTCCGAAGCCACAGGAATGAACAGAGCGTAATTGGGATTGAACATGCCGCGTGCGAGAACTTGGAACCATTCTCTAGTCACACCGCCTGCATCAACACCCTCTTCACCATGGAAGCGCACATTCAACTTTCCGAACTTCAGTTCATCCGCCGTCTTGAAGTATAGAGACTTGAAGGAGTCGAGGAAAACTTGGTCACGTCTGACGGACAGCTGAAGAGGAGGGTGAGGATGGCGAGGCTCTGCACCACGAGAATGCAAGCGACGAGTGAAATAGTTGCGTTTGTTATCAAACTCGAGTACCTTAGGGTTCTTGACCAACAGTGAGAATGTGCCACTCATCAGTCGGGGGTTTTGCCGGACAAGCTCGTTCAGGATTTTGCGATGCTCTTCTGTGAACTTGAAGAAAAGGCTCTCCATATTGAGACCATTGTCAACTGAAGTGCTCGCGACCGAGAGCTCACGGCTGTTCCGCGAGATAGACGTATCTTTCAGCGTGGTGTTCTTGCACACGACCATCAAGGCTTCAATCAAAGGAAGAAGAATAGTCGCAACATTCAGCATGTTCTCTTTCTGTCGGATAACGGTCAAGCATTCGCTCAATCTAGTCCACAATGGTCCGAACGTAGCGCACTCGTATAAGGTTTGCATGACATCCTCTTTAGCAGCACTGGTCTCAGACTCGCTTCCCTTGACCTTGTCCGCGCGGTTGGGGTCGAATAGATAATCAAGCGCTGTCAAGACTCGCAGCAACTTGGCTTGATCGGAGCTAGCAGGAGAGAACTTAGCCAATGCCAAGCCCTGCATATCGGTACCAGTCCGGGCTTGGTGAATGTGCGACAGGAGTTCGTCCAGATCTGTAAGGATGACCGTGCTCAAAGCTTGAGCCTGCCTGACCAGCTCGTTTCCAATGACGTCCCTGGCTCCCGGAACGGCAGACAGGTTATTGATGGTAGACAGTGTATCTCTGAAGGTCTTGCCATTGCATTCGCGGGCTGCAAGGATATGAACCACCAATTGAAGGTTGTGATCAGGGACAACTGGGGGCTCAAGGGTCTTTTTCTTGTGCTTCTCTTCTTCAGCTGGACCCTTTGCCTTATCACCTGTGCTGGCTTCCGCACATTCTTCAGCCTGTTCCGATGTCTGTGTGGTCTCGACAGTGGGAACTGGAGCGTCCGTCATTGTGGCGTCTGCAGTAGAGCTTTCCTGTTCCGCGGAAGCGCTCTGCTGTTGCTCGCTGGGGCCCTGCTCGAGCTTTGGTTGCTCAGATTTCTTGCCCTTGGTCTCTTCCTCTTGTCGCTCCTTTTCTCGTCGAAGTAGAAGAGTCAGAGGCTGGGTGATGCTGCTCAGCAGACTGGACAATTGTTCCATGCAATTGGGATTCTCCATGATCAGCTTGCGATCAAGGAGAGACAATAATGCGTTGAGCGCAAACTTGTTGGCCCGATTCTCCTTGCCCTTGCCTTTGCGGAATGCCTTGAGCTTGAGGGAAGACGACGAATCATGCTCGGTAAGGAAGAACCAAGCGATCTGTTGATTGTATTGAGACAAGAACGACAAGGTCCCCAAGCATTGCTGCACCACCATGGTCGGAGTAACCTCGTTGCTGACGTTCGAGGAAGTCTGGAACGACAAATTGCGTTTGGTGGATTGTGGGGTCTTCTGAACAGAAGTTGGCTTGGCACGGAGCGAGAGCTGAGCAAAGCTGCGCTCAATGGCAGACACGTCCCCACTTCCATCTTGCAAGACAGAAAGAAGGAGACTAATCACTTCAACCCTGTTCTGGCGGTTCTCACATACGTTGTGGAGAATGTCATTCAATTGATGGCGAGCATTGCCTTGAAGAGGCATGAACATCAAGCGCAGCAATGTAGCAACGCCGGGTTTGTCAAGCATCTGAACAATTTGGCGCCGTTGCTGCTTCTTTGGCTCTTGATCGTCGGCTGGCTCATTCCTATGACGGGGTTCGACTCTGGTGATGTCGTCGAATTGCTCCAAACGTCTGCCGGGCAAAGCACGAGCTTCAGCTACCAACTCGGGACTCAAGGTTGCAAGGACTTCGTCGGGCTGGTCAGCAAGAATAGCTTGTCGCAAAGCGGGATTGAGGGTTGCCAAGAAATCCGGTACATCCATCTCCCCGGCGTGTACCTGGGCGCCTTCAGTGGTAGTAGCTTGTCTGCGGGCATTGTCACGCTCACGGCGACGACGATCAGCGGCCTCTTGCTGCAGCAACTCGTCTCGAATCTCCGGAGGCAAGGCTTCCAAGAATTCTTGGTTGATTTCAGTAGGCTCCTCGCCAGCAGCAGCAGCTTGGGATCGTTGTTCTGCGAGTTGCTGCATGATGACTTCTTCCCTTAGTTCTTCAGGTAGAGCTTCGAGATACTCAGGGTCAATCTCCATTCCAGTAATATCGACTTGACGTCCTCTGATTGTCGTGTGCACGCGGCGGGCAGGTTCCGATGGTCCTGTGTCCGCTTGGGCTGACTCAGTCGCTTGGGCGACCACATCGGTTTGCTGCACATCGTCCATTGGCTCTGGATCAACGCCCGCAGCCTGTCGCTCTGCTTCTTGACGGTCAAGCTCTTGCTGTCTCCTGGCATTCTCTTCTTCCTCCTTCTGCTTGCGCTCTTTTTCCTCTTCCTCCCGAGCAATACGCTCCTGACGTTCACGCTCTGCACGCTCCTCTTCTTTCCGTTTGCGCTCTTCCTCCGCCTGTTTCTCGAGTCTCTTTCCTTCTTCAATAGCAGGCGGGACCAGAATCTTCAGGAGAGAGTTAATCACCCGCTGGGTCTTCTCAACATAATTATTGCTGAACAGAATGCGAGCCTCCTCTTGCCACCGGGTCTTGGTTGGGGCCAGAGCGAAGCTCACTGCCTGCGAAGGGTCATCCCTAGACCGAGAGGGTGCGGCCTGTTGTCTGCCAAGCCCAAAAATGTCTTGAATACGGTTGGAAGGGATAGCGCGTCTGTCGACATGGACATGAATACCATCTGGACGAGTAACAACACCAAATCCAGGAGCTCCTTGATTCCCAATTGCCTGCATAATTGCGTTCATGAAGCTGACAGGACTGTCCATGGGGAGAAGGCGGCCGGTTGACACGGGTTCCATGCCATGAACCCAATCTGTGAACGCCTCATTACCGGGTCCACGGGGTTGGCCAACAGCGTCAGAGCCACGGTCAGTACGAACAAGGAGAGGATTTGTTCCGTCGTCAGCCCCTCCTCGGGGTGCAATCTGAGTCCGGGGAAGTCGGTAGGGCGGGATAGGAACAATGCCATGGCGACTGGGCATGATTCCTGTGACAGCAGCCCAGGCGGGTTGAGTGCCACGGAATCGATGATGATGACCGCGGGGCGGATGATCGTCAGCGTCCCATCCCCATGGGTCAATGAGATCTTCCTCGTCGTCGAACCCTTGATAGGAGCCTTGATCTTCATCGGCGTCCTCGAGTTCCTCCTCCAATTCATCGATCTCTTCGTCTTCTGGGACGACGTTAGCACATCAAATGAGCAAAAGGGATAAGAGTTGATGGAGCTACTGACCTTCATCTTCTGCCAACTCATCGTCGACCATATCGTCATGCATGTCATCAAGGCTATCAGCCTGAAGTCCATCGACGCCACCAGCAGCCTCATTGAGAACTCGGAACAAGTCGTCAAAACGTTGCCCATCGCCACGTTGATCGGCTTGCCTGATATCATCCAGCTCGTCTTCGAATTGATTCATGATCTCAGCTTCCTCATCACCTTCAGACATGTCTTCACTTTCCCATTCGTCCTCGTCTCCTTCATCGAGACTGTCGTTGTCATGGTCACCGGTGATTTCGCCAGCAAGGATATCGTCATCATCCATTTCAGAGACGTCATCGTCCTCATCATCATCTTCGTCGTCTTCATCGTCATCGTCATCATCTTCGTCATCGAGGACGACTTCAATATCCATGCCATTGTCACCGGGAAGGCCTTCAATAGGTCCCATGCCTTCAATCTCATCTTCATCACTTACGACTTCGCCATCATCTTCCGGTAGCTCCTCGTCGTAGTCCATTTCTTCGTCATATTCATCGTCATACATCTCATCATCTTCCTCCTCGGACTCTTCAGAGCTCGTCTCCTCTTCATGACGAGGCTCCAGCATGCCCAGTGTGGAATGGCGGAACAGATCAGGGGTCTCTTCACGGTCGTCCTCCATATCCGATACCGATGTGGCTGATGAGATCTCATCGTCCTCGGTCTCACCTAGAGTAGATATATCTGAATTTTCGCTTAGAATGACTGCCGTCTGCGTGAGCTTGTTAATGGGCCGTAGAATATACTTGATGACCCGTTTGGATGCCGGGAAATTGAGGTCGATTTCCGCCACCGAGGCAGTGAGGGCAGAAAGGAAGTGTTTCTCAAACATGGTCTTCCCTAGCTGCCTGACAGACGATGGGAAGCCCGACTCACTCGAGCCGTACGTGTACCCGCTCAGCATCTTGTCGAAAAGATCCGCAAGAGACATCAGCCTGGCATACTTGGCATCCAAAGGCTCAGTCGAAGAGTTCGCCTCCTTGTAGCATCGTAGAGCATGTTCAAGGACGAATCTTCGCACGAAGACAAGTTCAGGCTCATCTTCATCTTTGTAATTGGGCTCATTGCGACGCCCTCTAATCCCACCGAATTCACCAGTTTTGGCGCACAGAGCAACGAGCACACGCATCGTCCAAGCAGATGTATTGCTGCGCTTCTTGAACGCAACGGACTCGTCATGTTCCATGGTCCCAACAGGTACGAGAGCGTTCAGAAGATAATTCAAGATCCCGGAACGAGGCTTCGAAGGGGTAGTTGCGAGAGGATCTGCTTTGCGTGAGAAGTTGATAAATTCAACCTTGGTACGATTGTACGACGAGAGGAGCTCAGTCAAACACTGCAAAAGGAAGCAGCGATAAATGTAAATGGGATGATCGTCAGCCTTGAAAGCAGGCTTATCCGATTTCTTAGAACTTCGGGTGCCTTGAGCGTCATTGCTGGTGACTGATGGCAGTGGCTCGTCAACTGACATCTCAACATCGGTCTGAGTTTCCGACTGATCAGGGGCAGCTGGATCTGCGGTTTCAGTCGGGGGTTCCTTGTCATCGACATCCTTGTAAGACAGAAGTTCAGAGAGGAGATAGTGTATAACGCCATCCGGATTTTCTACCACGGGAGGTTTGAGTTCAGCAGTGGTCTTTGGTTTATCATTATCCTCGGCAGTTGACGCGTCTCCAGACTGAACCTCACCACTGCTTGACTTCTCAGCTCCTTGCTTAGATGTAGAAGACCCTTGAGAGGTATTATTCTTTTCAGTCTTCAGCACGAGGACCTGCGGACGTTGCCGATTATCAAATCGCTGCAGCTTGAGCTTTTCGTTCGTAACTTCCACGAACAGTTCTGGGGATCTAAGCACAAGATGGTACATTTGGCGTACATAGCCAGTGGTGTCAACTTGGCGAGTAGACTTGGTTTCGAAGTTTGCAACAATCTCGCTTCTCATTATCTGGCGGATCGTATCCTCATCTTCCACAATGTGTCTCAGGATCAGCATGAAAGCCGACTGCAACTTCTCATTTGTGGCACTGGAAAGCTGCTTGACCATGACAAACAGACGCTGTAAACTGCGCTTTTCACCTAGGCGGACAGCGATCTCGCGGCTTCGAGTAAGAATCACGAGAATTCGGCAAATGGAAAGAGCCAAAGTGTCATCTTTGCCAACCCTAGGCAACACTTCAACCAACGCTTCGAACAACTGCATCTTCTGGTCGGGTGCAACAAGCGGTTCTTCCAGATGAGCTGGGCCTTCGTCGTCAGCACTTGCAGCATCGTTGCTAGGAGGCGTCCAGCGGATTTGAGGCGGCTGGGCATCATCTGAGAGTAACTTTTCCAGGACAAGCAATACATGCCCAATCCAGGGGAACGTTTCATCGGTGGACTTCTCTGGAGTTACTTGAACGAAGCCAAGGAAAGTCGAGAAACATTCCTTAAGCTCCCCTAATGCAGCATTGTACATTTCTCGGTCTTGCACAACCAAGGCGAGAAGATGAGCATAGGCGGCTACCTTCTTACCAGCTGCCTGGAAATTCTCCATCTGTAGTGAGACCAGCGACTGGACCAGAATCTCGCCAACGTCTCTGCGGAAACTTTCTGGATCACGGTGCTTTCTGGTAGCAGAAGCAATGAGGTCGGCCAATTCAAAAGACACATCGTGGTGCTCGTTCAGAACATCCAAGCAGCGTTCAATCAGATTTGAGCGAACTTTTTCTCGTTCGGCGTCCAAGTCTTCAACTGTGACCACTTGGCGTCGCTTTGTTGGCTGTTCTGAACGTTGTTCGGGCGCTTGATTAGCGGCTTGGTTCAAAGGACCGGACAAAATGCCTTCAGCAGTTGAAGTATTGCGTGGGATCCTGGTGGACGGATGTCCCCGTTCATCATCCCCTGCTCCGTGATCGTCATTGAGAATATGAGTCAATGCTCTAGCTAAGAACTCCGTACCATGTCTGACTTCGCTATCCTCGCTCCTGCCTTGACCCTGTTCAGGGCGTGATCCGTCTTCGGTCGGCCGACCCGAGGCTTGAGCCAAGAGCAGGGCGAGCGCAGATCGATCGAGTACGCTGCTGAACGGCGAGTCTCCTGCAGCATCGTCAGCTGGCTCGGCCCCGGGTGGTGTGAACGAACGGATAGACTCGATGTCGTTAGGTGGCGGAGGTACTCTCGGCGGGGCCCGCAACCAAGTTTGTGCCCTGCAGTATTCTTCGGCACTACCGTGATTGTAGCATCGATACGCTGCTTCGTTCAGAAGATCGCTATCAAACCCCTTCTCCCGAAGTAACAGCAACCGATCCCTGCTGATGACAAAGGCTCGTCGAGATACATCTACCAGAGCAGGAGGCGTATCGGATTGCCGAGCAGCTCCGGCCTCATGGTCTCCATCAAGCGATGAGCGCAAGATGTCGATCAGGCACTTGACAACAGAACTGGACGACTGTGTGGCGAAATCTGAGTTCCACATTTCACGGGCCATTGGCAAAATTTCCATTCGAAGATCAACGAGAAACTGAGCAGGCTGGAAGTAATCTGGTCGGTCGCGGTCGCGGTCACCGCTTGTTGTCATCGATTGTGTTTGGCTAGACTCCATTATGTTCTTACCCGAGGCGAGCTCAGAAAAGAAGCCGAGAATGATCTTGATACCACCGTATGCGGAAGTGAGTCTCGCAGAGACATCTGTCTCAGATTCTGGAACATTTTCTGGTGGCGTAAGAGTCTTCACTTCCTGGACAAATAGGTCGCAGATCTCTTTCAATGCTTTTAAGCCTTCGAGTCTCTTGAACGCGAACAGCACCATTGTCAGATAGTGTGCATGCGGGCGGTCAGGCGTGACTATGAAAACAAGCATGATTAGTTATTATGTCGTCAAGGGCAATATCTTAGGGACCATGTTTACTCACCCTCATAAAGCAGATGCGAGAAGGAAGAAAGTATGACGATGAGGTAAGCGAAACGCAGCTTCGAGCTCTGACTTGATTTCGGAGGCTGGAATCGCAACTGCTCGAGCACAGCTTGCGCAATCTCTTCGGCCACTGAAGTTGCGTTCTGTTTCTGGTAAGCATCATATCTCTTCTTTCCGCTCAGACCAAGACCCAGATTGTGAAAGAATCCCGTGATAGAGGAAGGCAAAGAACTCAGGAGGTATCGCAGAGCTTGCGCATTCGTGAAGGCGACTCCGGTTTCAGGGACCTTGGATGCGTTCGGCTTTGTCTCTTGCACAGCACCTGTCTGAGCGGCGTCGCTTGCAGCTGAGCCCTCCCGTTGGGATCCACCGCTAGGAGCAAGTACGGCGTCAGAGTTCGGCTGCAACTGAGCATCGGCGGGCTTGTCGGAAGTAGCACCAGACTGTTGCACTTTCGTGGCCTGATCCCAGGTATCAGGTATGTTCTTCTCAAGCAGAATCTCCTCCCAAACGCAAGCAGCATGCAATCCTCCCAATTTCTTTACGAGCGAGCAGTAATGGTCAGCTAGATTCACCTGGACAAAGATGGGAAGCTGTAGACTGGGGCGGGATTGATATAGGGGCATGGAGAAAATTTCGCGAAGGAAGTCTGTCAGAACAAGTGCAGCCCCCATGTGCTTTGCAAGATACGTCCCATGTGTCAATGCGGGGGAAAGTGATTCTTTGCCTTTATTCTCCGACCCAGGCTGAGACGACTGTTTAATCAAAGGACTGAAGAAGCCGTTGTGGAGATTTTCGGGCTTCTGCCAGAATTCCGCGAGCATGTCAACAGCCCGCTCCGCCCGCTGCAAAAGAGATGGTACGACCACATGAGGTTTGGTTTCAGCTAACATATGCACGAGAACAGCAAGCTCCTGGTTGGCTTCCGTGTTATGGAAATCAAAGGGAAGGCTCTGCAGAGTCGCGAAGTCGAGAATGAACTCCGCGGCACCAGACTCGATGAAATATGTGCAGTTGGCTTGGTTCTCAAAGAAGGCCCCCAAGAAACGAACAACAGGGTAAAGGTAGTCCGTAGCCGTGAGTCCTGAGTCATCCACATTCTTGGGCTCAAGTTGTCCGTCCGAAGAGGGCAGAAGTTGACTAAGATCGCCAATCTGAAGCTTCCCGCCGTTTGGAAGCGAGTCGGAGTTGAGATGGGGAATCCCAAGCGAAGATTGAGCGTCAGAAGAATCCTGACTTTCAACTCCGATTGCATTCAACAGATGGGAAGTTGATCCTGCAAGGACGTGCTTGCCTTGCTGGTCTTCTGTCCAAAGCTTTGCTCCCATACCATGTGACCAAGCTTTAGTTTTGCAAAGAAGTCCCACACGGGCGACCATGACAATGACCGCAGTCATGACATGGGGCTTCAAAGCTGGATGGTGCCGCACAAGCTCGTCAAAGGTAGTACCCAAGGAGCGGACCAGGTTAGGGTCGTCTTTCAGGCATTTCACATGCTCCGGGTTCTCGAAGATTTCGAAGAAACTCTCCAGCGCATGGGAAGACTGAAACAGGTCCAATCCTGACGAGTTAAGACAAATGGCTCCGAACGCAGCAGGCACGCAAGAAAGAGCTTCTGCAGCAGACATTATCCCAGGTGCCAGCCGTACATCTTTCGGTCGTGCAATGCTATAGACGCGAGGGGCTTTATCCTTGGTCGCTGTGGGATCCGAAGTTCCAGTATTCGCAGTCGTCGAGGGCTCGTTTTCTGTGGAGACATCCTCCGACTCGGCTGCTGGCTTTTCGGCGACCTTCAGCTCGGAGAATGTGACGGCCTCCAGCAGACTTTTACTGAGTCCAGCTTCAGCAATGACCGCGTAGCTGGTGGGCTCATTGTGAATAAAGCTGCTCAAAATATTGACCGCATTGCTCCAAACATGAGAGCCGAACACCCGGGCATTTTCAAGCACAAGCCGCAAGGATGTCAGCAGCTGGGGCGAGTCGATCAGATTCCGAAGAACACGATCGAAGCCACCGCCATTGTGTTGCATGATATGATTGACGAAACGAAACATCCAACGGAGGGTCTGTTGCTGGAAATAGGGGATCTGATAGTCGATCGAAGGTGTCTTGTGTTGCGGGGGGAGTCCATTTCCGCTTTTTACATGCTCGAAAGAAGATTTGGTTTCATGATCGATCAAGTCTGAGATTGCATCGAATCCCTTCGAACTAGTAAGAGTACCAAGTGCATCACGAACTGCGTGGACGAAGGTATCCAAGAATTCCATTACCCTGGAGTAGACTCGACGGGCCTTCTCAGTTCGTAGCTTCAAGACATCCACGAACATTGGGATCAGCCCGGCGGAAACAAGAGTCTCGGGAGTCCTAGTACTTGATCCGGGCAGCGTCCGCAATAAGGCAAGCAAAGCATCCCGCCACTCATCCTGGCTACCATCATCCTGCTCGTTGTCCTCGGAGCCCAGCTCATTGACTACCTTCCGGGTGAGGAACATCAAAACACCATGGTTCACATTCACACTCAAAGCAGCACAGACGTCAATAGCACGAGCCTTGTGTTTCGCAAGGGCGTCGAGGGCCTGGAGTGCCAATGTCTGCACAGTCCGTGTAACTTCCAGATCACCGCTTGCCCCAAGATGAACAAGTTCAGCCAGTTGGAAAGCGAGCTGTAGGCGCTTGGGTTGTTCCATATCATACTGAAGTATCTTTTGTTGGAATAGCGGCTCGGGGTAAACATAAGCCAGGTTGGTGAGGGCAAGGATTCGAATAGCCAGGATCTGCTCCCTGCTGTCCCGAGACGTTGCCAATCCCTGAGCAGTGCGAATCCTGTGCAGCAATTCATACTTGGAGTCATCTGGGACCTCTCCCACATAAGTGGCAAGAAGATCTTCAGCCTTAGATGATGAGATCTTAGAATAGGGGATTTCAAGATTCGTGCCGCCCCGTAGCGCTTCGTCAGGCTTTGCGGGAGTCGCGATCACAGAACTGGGCGAGTCGTCGGTAGTGGACAGACGACTCAAGCGTGGGGTGGGGTGAGTATGAGTTCTACGCAGAGGTGTTGGAGTAGTGGGAGGTTGCACTGAAGGGCCGCTAGTACCGGTTTCAAACAAGGCCTTCGCTGGCTCCGATGGTCCGGATGGATAATAGAGCAAGCGAACATGCCCCCACTCATCCCAGCTGTCGTTCTCTCGAGTCAGCGTGACCAAATCGTTGGCGTTGTGTTTAGTCTGGGGTCCCTTCTCCTTCGTCTTGACTGCTGCTGCAGGCAACACACCAGCCGGACGAGGAAATGGGGCGGCAATCTTCTGTAGTTTCTCTAAGTCGATATTGTAATGTGCCGCTAACAAGCTCTGCTGGAGATGGGAGCCACCTCGGTGGCGTGAATGATACCTCTGTGCCAGGCAGAGCGACAGGCGTAGAGTTGACTGGAGAAGAGAAGGCGATGTGGTGTTGAGGAGATCCCCAAGGCGTTCACTACTACCATACAGACTGCGGTTGCCACACTTCTCCAGCAGGAGTCGGGAGAAATCGATGATCACTTCCAGTAGTTCCCTATCTCCTTCTGGGCCATACTGCAAAGCCTCCAACCTGGCATCGACATCCTCCGAAGCCCCGCCATTGTCATTTGTCGCGTAGCACTGCACCAAGAACTGTCTGTTGAAAGACTTCGTCTGCGGGCCTTGACTGAGGGTATAAGTTTCGATCACAGATGCAAGAATCTCATCGAATCGGTTGAGAACGTTGATCCAATGGTACAAGTCGCCTCTGGGAAATGGCCATAGACGAGAGAAGCTGTTGAGATGTGACGGGAGCTCAGGAATTGAAATAGTCGTAGCACGAGTGATAAATTCTGCTAGATATGGCGACTAAACGCACCGAGAGAGAGAAAATTTTTCAGTCAGCCTTCACATCAACAACGATGGCACGCGGGGTTGAAGCGAGAGTAACTCACGATCGTGGCTTCATGTTTCTGGCTCGCGACCTTTTTAATTCTCCCCATGATTACGATTGTGAGGACCGGCGGTCATGAGGAAGTGTAAAGGACTCGAGGAACCCCTCTTAAAGAGGGTGGAGGGGGGGGGAGGGGTGGTCGTGGAGACCGGGTCGCGGATCAAGTCGCGAGAAGGCCTTATGACGTTTTTTTCCCGGCTCTCTGCCTCGAGCAAACCAAAGAGTGAAGCGGTCAAGAAAAAGACCAGGAGTGTTGGGGACGAGTTGATAGAATGCAGAGAACTCTGCCCGATCGGAAAGGTTGAACGGTCGGAGAAAGTGGAAGGAAAGATAGAGTAAGGATTGAGGATAGCGGCGTTACTACTGTACCACTGGCGATGATCAAGGATGACAGGGAACGGTGCAGGCGCTGCCCTGAAATTTCGATCTCGATTTAAGATGATTCAAACAAGCGGGAGAGGAAAGGAACCGAGTCCTCGCTTTGATGGAAGGGTAAGAGGTTGAGTAAGTTGTCGATGGGAGGGAGGGAGGGGAAGGGAGGTGGGGTGTAAGTACTGGGTGAGAGGAAGAGAAGGAGGAGGAGGATGAGGAGGAGGAGGAAGTGAGTCGTCGGGTGTTGCTTGCAGCTGGAAGGTTCGTGAAATTATGCCGGTGATGGACTGGACGGGAGCTTCTCTAGCGGGCGGCTCTCTCTTTAGTTAGCACGCTCCTACCTCTTACCTTCGCGGTTGAAGCGTCCGGAGCGGGTCTTCTTCTTTCCCCGCTGCCAGTGTTATCATTGCATCAGAGCCTACTTTAAGGCCCGACTACTACCCTATCTAGTACAGTACAGTGAATATGTCCAATTTTTGTGACGGCTCAGTTAGAAAAGAAGGCGTTAGGGTGGAATGCTTCGGTAAGACTCGATGATGCCTCGACCAGTTGTTTGCCTGTCTTTCCACACTGTGTCTCAAAATCCATGTCAATGTCTAGCACTAGTGTTGTCTGTCTTATGATATATACTTCCTGCCCCAGCTTCTCGGAGTTGTGTTATGCAACAATCAAACCTTGCCTAGACGCAGTGAATAGATCATTCCAGATCTGATAATAACTCATTCACAAGCTTCTCGAGTTTGAAAATCCACCCAGAACAAGTGAATCTCAATACTGTTTATCTCTCGAGCAGATATCTGTATACAAACAATGCCATGCATCAACCCATGCAAAAGACCAATCTCACCACACCTCTGATCATCGAAGATATACTAAAAAATCAAGCCATTTGAGCTGGAAAACCAAAGAAAGAAGTGAAAAGAGACTCATATATAGATAGGCTAATCCAACACATTAATATACACGCTAAGATCCTGTGCCAACCCATCATCAACCCGTCAACCCGTCAATTCGCCGACCTCTTAGTTCGCAGCAAGAGGCGGTAGCTCTCCATCCCACTGGATTTTCATGGTCGAAGGGAATGGCCAGAAACTGCTCTGATCGGCAGTCATATAAATGGTTATGCCTCCATGGCTTGGAATCTTCTTCAACTGGCCCTGGGGGCCAGGAGCACGTCGGAGGTTGTCTAAACGACCTACAACCTTCAACATGGTCGTGAGCGCCAACTTGCAGAGACTCATTCCGAGGCACTGGTGAGGGCCCCATCCGAAATGAGCATATGCGCTCATGTCACGGTCAAGTCTAACTGTTTCAGGCTCCGGGAAGCAGACGGGGTCTCTTGACGCGGCGACCTATTATGCAATGTTAGCACTCCAAAACTTCACCGAGCCATCATTTTGGTTCACATACCAAGTTGCAATAGACCAGCTGGCCGGTCTTCAATGCCAGCTTTTTCCCGGCATCTTCGATCACCGTGGGCTTAGCCACGTAACGAGGCAAAGCTACCGAAGAGCGCAAACGAGCGCCTTCCATGAAGCTATAACAGTCTGTTAGTACCAGAATCGGAGTACGTTCTCAAGGGGATCTTACTATCTCAGCAAAAGATCATCAGCTTCAGGGGTGTCTTCCTTAGCAAGTCGATTGATCTCTGGCAGATGGACAGAGCCTTCCTCGGACAGGTAGTAGTCAAGACATTGCGAGAAGAGCTGGGCTTGGTTGGCGACCATTCCGCCTGCAGTCGGCAGAATGTGCGTCCAAACAATCTCAGTCGGGGAGATTTGACTTGCGAGCAAGCGTTGGATCATGTGGACACCATATTCGCTCAGAATATCATGTCGATGCAGACTGTGAACCAGACTCTGGATGAAGCCGGTATTCCTAACGAAGTCGACATTGGCCATTGTCAGCTCTCCGAGCTGCTGTGTTGCGCTCCGAGCACCCTGATTGAGCTCAAACGATTTCCCAACATCGGCATCGTAGAAGATCGACGCAAACACGAGAGCCATTATCTCATAGAGTTCTTGTTCCGTGAAGATACCCCTGGGATTCGATTCAGTTTTGAGAGGCAGAGAAAACACATTCGCGCAGAAATGAACCTGCGCGAGATTGGCGATGTCGCGAACAATATCGACCTGATTGACACCGGCAATCTGATACGAATGCTGATGCAAAAGTTTCAAGGTGATGGCCTCATAGAACTTCTTAGCTTCACTCTCCCACTTGTCACGATAGAGGGCTGCTCCCATCATCTTCCGGGACGCGGCATTCGGTGGTTTGTCTCCAGACAGCATAAAGTCCCGGCCGTGAGGCTGATTGTTGTGACGCATGAGAAACTCAATCTTCTTACCCCAGGTGACCTTGAAGGTCTCTTGATCGCTCAGAATGGCCATACAGGCGGCATTCGAGGAGATGAACTGTGGAGGTGGGGTGAGGCTGGGCCGATCCCAGCTGTAGTCGTCAAAACGGCCAAGATCCTTGAAAATCTTCTCATTCTCGGACGGAACAACAAGAGGGAAATGAGCATATATAGAGTTGCCGGCAAAGGTGTTGGGGAATGCACGCAAGACAAGCTTGTAGAAGACATGCCCCTGATCAACAGTATCTTGATACTGGATCTCATTGTATGCCCAATTCGTCAGATGCTTTGGCGTGTAGTCCACCGTATAGAAGCGATCACCACGGACCAAAGCTACGGCATCGGAGAGGATAGCTCTCGATATCGTGTAGTTCGTGCACAGGCCACTTCCAGGGATAGTAGATTCCTTCGCGTCTTCCACAATGATGCCCGGGTAGATTTCGACCAGGTCGGGGTGCTCGTACAGCCTCTTGAGCTGACCAGCAATGTAAGGGTCAGAGTTGATTTCCTCAAATGTCCTGTAAGGCGTGAGGTTGAAGTATTTTCGGAATTCGTTCAACGTGGCCAAGTTCCATGAGCGGGCCTGCATGATACCCAGGGCTTCGATGTTGCGGAAGACCGAAGGAACATTTGATGCTCCAAAGGCACCCGCACAATCTTCAACACTGTCCGCAAACAGCTTAGCCAGTTCACCTTCGTCCAACGATCCATCTTCCTTGCGCTGTAGCCCAGCGAACGGGCGTTCGGAAGGTTCCTCTGGTAGACGAGCTTCCCACTGACCAACTCCCCGCAGAAATTCTCGCAGAGAGATATCTTCCGGCTCTTTGCCAGGGAACAACTCGCGGTACATATCCTGCGTCCATTTCTCATCCCGCTTGGAGATACAAGAGTGCCAGCGGTAAACGAGATTGAACTCAGCAGAAACTTGGTTACCAGTGGCCTGTGCTGGTGCCTCACCTAGAAGTCCATCTTGCATCTCTGCTCGAGGATCCAGACTCCAGGTGCTGTCCGTTCGGTTGATGTTCAAAATTGTGCGAACGTAGTCCTTTAAAATAATGTTGATATACAAGCCGGAGGTCACCAGTCGAGCAGTCTGGAATAGGTCATTGTCGTACTTCGCATATGCTTTGGTATTCGACTCATCCGGCTTGGTGAAACGACCGCCCTCGTTGATGGTAGCCAGATTTTCGACTACATAGTTGTGGAAGCGGTTGAACATGATCAAAAGGACACCGACACCTGGGGGAAAGCCCAGAATACGTTTGCTGGAGAAGCAATCCGGCTTCAGTTTTCCGTCCTTGAATGTCCTTACCTGATTCTGCTCCTCTTGGTTGTTGCCATATAAAGGCGACAGATCCAAGTAAGAAGATGTCAAGCTCACAGTATAATCATTGCGGTCGGTTTGGAAAAGATCTCGAAAGCTGTTAGCTAACTGTCCGGAAAGCATCTCAGTCTTCAACCTTACCATGAATGATGATAGAAGCAAGGTAGAACAGGATGCTGGAGATCTTGTTCGGGTGCTCCTTGTAATCCTTTCGCTCCAAGAGAGAGGCAAAAAGAGTCTCAGGCTCTGGAAGAGAAGGAGACTGTACCGTTGTTGGGCGTACAGACCTGGCATAGTGGGAACCAGCGGCACCAATGTGAGGCCATAGGAAGTTCTGACTTGTTGTTAGTGAAAGGGTCTTCGAAATATCGGGGGAAGTGCATACATTGCCTGAGCCATCCGCTTGTCTGTATACGTGGTCCGAACCGAGGTAGCTACAAATGCGGTCAATCTCGTGGTCAATACATAGTCTCTGTTCCTGTCAATCAACTTACGAGATTGGCGGATGCTCCAAATCGTTCCATAGTTGTTTGAGGAAAGTGTTTGTCAAAGCTTTCGCGTTTCGGGAGGTTGACGGCAGACCGGAAGCGAGCTAAACAAGGGTTAGCAGGCCTGGATCCGAATGAGAAACTAGATCACTTACTTGGATCACTCGCTCCATGATATAGTGTCTGTCATTGAGCGGCTCGCCTGTTGCAGTATCCTTAACAATCTCCAAAATGGCCTTGACGCTATCGAGGTCGACATGGCCCAGGTCCTTGACGAGGCCTGTCTGCACCTGCTCTGTGATGTATGTTCCATCGCCCGTTGTAGTAGGCAATGGCCGTAAGGATGCTGAAATGACTTTCTCGACCTGGGAGATCTTGCTTCCAACACCGTTCAGGAGGGACTTTTCCTGCTTGGTAGCCATGACGGGCTAAATCAAGCCTCCTAGTATATAATCTGGTGGTATCTCGACACTGTGCTGGATGTTAGTGATTGCTTTCCAAGGGACATGTAGCAGGTCAACAAGAATGTGCCATTGCTTGCTCATCCCAATTGATCCGCCGGAGCCATTCCGGGGACCCTCGGAAATATGCTCACTGGCTTGCCCAAAAGTACGAGAATAACGAACGCATTGGGATAACGTGGCTCACCAGGTAGTTGAAAACAAAATCCGGGAAAAGAAACCAAGCAATTGAACCCAAATGCGGGGAGAACCGAACCAGGCACGGTAAACAGTGAACTAAAAGTCTAAACGCACAGGCTTCAGAAGCCAACAACTAAAAGTATCTGTGCGTGACAGGTTGATCACCGACAAGCAAATGCGATCGGTCAAAGAAGGGGGAAAGGCATGCTTATTTATAAGATTGAATCAGTATCAGCATGGTGGCTGTGGGGAGAGAGGGAGTCGGCGACCCCGATACGAGCGAATAAGAAATTTACGGCATGAGAGGCATTGGCATCTTGTCTAGGCGAAGAATGCCCCGTGAGAAGTGCTAGTCCGACGACATTGTGATTCGTATGTATGAGACATGAGAACAAATGAGCGCTGTTCCAGCTGGGATTTACGCCACACGCTGAGCTGACAGACCAAATTGGCCGTGATTAGACGTGCCTTAGCGGGACATCCAAGGTAAAAGGCGCCATGGTCTAGATGATGGAGGGGACCGGTAAAGACCGAGGGAGGGGCCCCTATCAAGGAGGCGATGCAGAGAGCGTGGAGAACTCGTAAAATGTCTCTTCTAGACTAGGTTAAGTTTTTACTTTAGTGAGCCGATGAGGAGTTCAATCCAACTGTGCAGCTGGAGCTCTCGAGTCGTCCATGCGGGTGGCACAGACAGACTGGCATTCTACGTTGATGCTTCCTATGGAAAGCCGGCCTTTGGGTGATTGATAGCCACGCTTTGATTTGTCTGGATGAGGGATTGTCAATGACATTGTGGACGGTTTGGAAACTCAGTTGAGTCCGTTTACCCGTGAAGTCCTGGGTTGATTTGCTGAGCAGCGGTCACTTTGGAAAAGTGCGCGCAGCGACCTTTGTTTGCTTTTGATTACTATGGCAAGTGGTGGTTATCAATTGGAGCATTGCCATTTGAGGAATGGTGCTGAGAGTGCCGGGGAACGCCTGGCACTAAAATGGTTCCAAGTTGCTAAAACGTGCTAAACGGCCGATGGAGTCGGATGGACTCATGGAGAGAGACGAAAGGCTGGCTGACAGGCCGACACTAACTGCGACACTATTTAGTTTTCGGGACGATAGTCTAGCCCGTCGCAAGTTTAGCCTGTTGATAATATCAATGGGTTCTCTCAGCTGGACAATCAAAGCGAGGCGCCATGTGTGGAAGGGATATCAGAGGGTGTTTATCCAGGCCAATATTCTAGACTCTGTCTGTTCAAGGTTGTCTCCTGCCGAGTCGGTGGTCAGTTATCACATGGTCCCAAAGGATGGTGCCATTGTTCGTTCGTTCGTTCGTTCGCTGGCTGGTTCAGCCTTGCTTGCTACTGTACCATTTTTCTCAGGCAGGACATCTGACTCAGGCTGTGCATGAAAACAATACGAGTGAAGGTTCCATCCGAATTCGGCCCGGGGATCCTTCGAGCTTGCTTCAGCTGAAGATGGGTGGGCCATAAATTAATTATAAAATCATAACGACCATGAATCCACTCTGCACTATAATTCATAAGAATCAGCCCCCATTAATGCCCTTCTTTATGCGGCTGAGGGCGGTCTGCCACGTGATGGTTCCCGCCCGCCGGAAGCCGAGGCTCTGAGCTTACCCAGTCGAGTAAGTTAAGCGCGGTAAGCTGCAGTGAAGCAGAAGGTCCCAACTCTCCCTCAACCAAAAGTCAGGGTAATTTCCGCGCATCTCCGGCCTCAGTCCTGGATTCTAGACTAATCTTCACAGCCTTCCATCACATCCTGGTACCCCTCAGTCAACTAATCCATCATCATTGGTGGCTATCAATTGCTATCAGCAGAGCGGTCCATCTCCAACTCGCTCCCCCCTCAGCTCGTTCCAATGGCCATAACATTAGTTGTTGAGCCCCGGGGTAAGTCCTGTTCCCAACCGATTCCACCCACCTATCCTTGCCAGACTAACACCACTTATCTCCAGGTAAACCCATCAGAAAGCTCCCCAAGGAGCTCCAAGTAGCGCCCAATTCCTCGACCGAGGAAATCTACCAAGCGTTGGCCAAAGCCTCCAAGTTTTCCATCCACCGCCTCCGCATCACCAAGGGAAGCGACCGGACGCTCGTTCCCAACTCCAAGGACCTGACCGTCGATGGCACCGGCCTGAAGGAAAAGAGCGTGATCCACGTCAAGGACCTAGGTATGGCCCAGACCTCCTAACTCCAAAACAGAAACACCCCAGAGAATTAACCTCATCTCCGCTCGCTCCTCAGGCCCTCAACTAGGATGGCGCACCGTCTACCTGATCGAATACCTGGGCCCGCTCATCATCCCCTACCTCTTCCTCTACCCACTCCGGCCGTACATCTACTACAACTTCGACCAGCCGCTCGCGGAGCCCTCGAACTTCCAACGCCTGGTCTGCGCCCTCTTGACCGTCCACTTCATCAAGCGCGAGTATGAGACCATCTTCATCCACCGCTTCAGCAACGCCACGATGCCCGCGCGCAACATCCTCAAGAACAGCGGCCACTACTGGCTCCTGGCCGGCGCCAACATCGCCTACTGGGTCTTCCGCCCGGACAGCCCCGCCGTCGCCCGCGACGGGGACGCCTTCCTGTGGTACACGGGCCTGGCCCTCTTCGTCTTCGGCGAGCTGGCCAACCTGAACGCCCACTGCATCCTGCGCGACCTGCGCCGCCCCGGCACCACCGAGCGCGGCATCCCCACCGGCTTCGGCTTCAGCGTCGTCACCTGCCCCAACTACTTCTTTGAGATCGTCGCCTGGGTCGGCATCTACCTGCTCGGCGGCCTCAGCTGGAGCGTCCTCCTGTTCATCGTCGTCGGCTCCGCCCAGATGGCCATCTGGGCCAAGAAGAAGGAGCGTCGCTACCGCAAGGAGTTTGGCGACAAGTATAAGCGCAAGCGCTTTGCTCTCTTCCCTGGCCTCGTTTAAAATTAGTGAAACGGGAGATAGAGTCATGGGAAAGGAGGAGGGGGGAGAAGCATCGTTTGGTGGGCTCTGCTGCCCCCAAACAAGTCGCACGTCATGAAGAACATGGTTTTGCCCTTGTTCAACAATCTCACATTTACGACCCAAAAAAAGCAGAACCGACGAATGGATGAGACATTGCCACGAAGCTTAAAGTTGGTGGTCAGAAAACCCACCAGCAATTTAGTTTCCCCTATCGCACCTGACACTCACTCCGCATGACAGCTGGGCGCTACATCGAGTCTAATGTCGCAATTGGTGCTTTTAAAGGTCTCCTGATGCTAAATACTGAAAAGAGGCAGTAGTTCAAATTTAACCTTTAATAATACACGCGCTCGCTCTATGTGGTGCATCCTCATGAAACTCCAGAGAACACCTGGGAACAATAAACCAGTAAGAAAAAACAAGAAACACGGTTTCGTACTCCCCCCCCAAACCCACAGCCACGCAACTCCAAATCCCAGCAAGAAGAAAGTAAAGAGTCCAGTTGGAGTGAACAGGGATCACTCAGTCTTCAATTTGGTCTGCGAAAGGCGGTAGTACGGCTCCATCTCTTTTTCGCAGCTCCGCTTCGTATCAATGTCACAGCCAAGGAACCGGATGACAAGATCGCCGTCCTTGTAGATGCCGTTCGCCGCCGCCGCCGTGCAATCCTTGCTGTAGGCGTTGATGGTTCGCTGAGGCAGGAGCGCCAACCGGGCGAGGATGGTCGGATGCCATTGGACGATGTGATCCTAGAGAGCGAAACAAATGACGTGAGTGAGTATAGTTATGGTGACATAACGCCTGCAGAACGCCCAGGGTGAACCGAAGCAGAGCACAGCAGAGAACACAATAGAATTCCTTACCAAGACATGCGTCTCCGCCTTCGCGAAGTTATAACTCCGGTACAGGGGATCGAACCACAAGTCCAGGAAGAACTTGGCGAAGTCGCCCTGCCGCAGCACAAAGCTCCCGGGACTCATGTCCTCGTTGTCGGTGGTGATGATCAGGTCGACGTCTTCGGGGTGGACATGCGAGAAGGTCTTGATGATGCTGTCGGGCGGCACGACGGAGACCTCCTTGAGCATCAGCGACTCGAGCCGCTGCTTGTCCAGGACATGCGACCCCAGCGACTTGCTCGGGTTCATGATCAGGGCGTGCGCATCGAGGTGGAAGAAGTACTGCGAGTAAGGGTGGGAGGCCATCGCATGCCGGACGGCGGGGATGACGGCCCAGCTCTGCGGCGAGTCGCCGATCGAGGATTCGTAGTCAGAAACGTTGGCGAAGAAATTCGTATACCCTGATTTGGCAGCGAGTGCGTTTGTGTCAGTTGCAGTGAGACAAAAGTGGTAGTCATCATGTGTCAACCGCCATGTCCTCTCCAGGGGGCCACCACTACTCACCATGACGCTTCGCATAGTCCTCCCGATTCTTGACAATCTTCTCGATGTAATCTTCGCTGAATCCAACCCGATCTAACACCGTGACGATGACCACACTAGAGGTGCTCGCGGACACTGCAGGGGTGCCAGTGCTCGTATAGAAGAATTGGGAGAGGAGGAAGAATATGGTGAGCAGCGCAAAGGCGAGGAGGGCAATGGCTTTGAGCTGTTTCCTGCGCTGTAACGAGAATCGCGAGGATCGTCCATACACAGGAGTTATCGGGGCCCTCCTGGGAGGTAAGGCGAACTGCATGCTGTCAAAATCTGTCCCCAGCGAGCGAATGCTGGGTGACTGGTGAGGAAGAAATTCGTTGGAGATGAAGCTGGATCGTTTCTAAGTACGAGTACTTCGGTCGGACAAAGCGTCACCGCATAGAGATGGGGCCGTTCTGCCGCTTCCGGCTATCAATCCGCGGGTCTTTGGTTGGCCCGAGATATCGCAACATTCCAGAGGGCCCGAGCAAGTCCGTCCTAAGTATGTGCTTTCCAGAGATATTATTAGCTCTTGTCTTGTGGTATACGAGTCAGTCTGGCTGAGTGATGCAGTATTGCTTTATAGAGCCAAGCGTTACTCATGACTCTTTTGACTACATTGTACCGGACATGGCAGTACTGCACATGCCGTGCCGCTTCACTCACCATATCAATAGTACTTAGTACTTTACATCGGTGTGCTTCATTGTACAGTACTATAGACACTGGCTCGGTCTCGTACGCCTCACCAGCTAAAGAAAGTCCCTGCTCGATGACCAGTAGTCAAATTCTAATATCATTGGCCAAGGTGAAATGAAGTATAAATACAGCAAACAATAAATCGGAACATGCAAGGTCCATGGTAATCAATGCAAGAAAATCAAAGCCGGACAACTGTAGAGTTTCTCTCTCGACAAGCAGCCAGCAAGATAGAGGGCACTCCACTGACGCTGCCTGCGGAAGACTGTCGACCATGATCGCAAATAGATATAATACAACAGACGTTCTCATCCCCTGGTCTTGAACCGCGGATGCTTCAGGACGGTTACAAGCCCACACCTCTCACAACTTCAACAACCATTTGTGTCCCCCCTCAGTACTGCTTCTCATTGAGCGTAGGCTTCGTCAATACCTTGATATTCGTCAGGTCAAGCGCCTTCTTCTTCCTCTCAGCCTCCTTTTGCGCCACAAACTCCTCGAAGGTTTGAGGCTTCTCGACGTTGTGAAGCAGCCTGTCCAATTCGAATTTCTCCTGCATCTTGGGCGAGTTCATCACCTGCCACCGCAGCTCCCAGCCGAAAATACCCAGCTCCTTGATCCGGGCCGGGGTGTTGCCCAAGAGGTACTTGTCGAGCCCACCGCACTTCTCGATCGTCCTCAAGGCCTTCTTCGTCACCTTGATGAACAGGAACTTCTCAAGACTGTCGCTCCAGATCTTCTTGCGGCGAACGTTGGGCTTCCAGGATCGGCGGGTCTTGCCCTCGTTCTTGCCGTCGGAGATCTTGTTGCCGAATCGGATCATCGCGCCGCCGTACAGACCGGAGTTGGACTGCTTGAAGACATAGTTGGGGCCGTACGGGTAGGGTGGGATATGGTCCGGGAGTTTTCGCGTCTTCTGTACAGGCAGTGTCGTGGAGAAGGACCGCTTCGCGGTGTTGAGTGAAAGGTTGCGAAAAGCCGCAGAGAGGGTGAAGGGGAGCGACATGGCCGAGCGAGTCTGTAGGCCCGCCATCCTGTATTCTGTCTGTGGAAAATCGGAGAGGAATAAGAATTCAGCTCTTGACCATGACAGAGTCACTGCCGGGCAAATCGATGGCGAGATTCGGCCAATTGAGGAGTGAGTGAAAGATCTCAAGCTGCTGGTCGATAATACCTAGACAAGGCCTGGACGCACTTCCGGCGGGAGTGGGAGAGAAAGAATTTGGGCGTTGCGGCTGACCGCCTTGGTGACCGGCCGCTCTGATTGATCGATTGGAATTTCCGCTCAGCAGCAAGCAAGCAAGCAGTTGCTCCAGGCTCATCATCATCCATACCAAGACCGACCGTTTGTTTCTCTTCATTCCTCCTTAACTCATCGTACTCACTTGTGTGCTCCGCTCGGTCAGCTCTTCGCGGCTCCTCAACAACAAGTTCCAACCCCTCAATCTTCATCCCTCGACTTTCCCATTCGCTTTCCCTGTGGCCTTCCGAGTAAGGTCGCAATCCCTTCACCATGGTCCAGATCAGTGAAGTGAAGGGCAATTCGCGCGAGAACAGAACCGCCGCGCATACGCACATCAAGGGCCTCGGTCTCCGGCCAGACGGAACCGCCGAGACAACCGGCGATGGATTTGTTGGACAGGGTGCTGCCCGTGAGGTATGCGACGCACGCAAATCCCTTCTTTTTCCGTGCACAAGAACTATTGCTTCTCTGCTCCCGTTGAGACACATCGTTGGCTGACAAGATGTATTTTCTTCTCACAGGCATGCGGTGTTGTTGTTGATCTGATCAAGGCGAAAAAGATGGCCGGCCGTGCCGTGCTTTTGGCCGGTGGTCCTGGTACGGGCAAGACAGCTCTGGCTCTTGCCGTATCGCAGGAACTGGGAACCAAGGTCCCATTCTGCCCCATCGTCGGCAGTGAGATCTACTCTGCCGAAGTGAAGAAGACCGAGGCGCTGATGGAGAATTTCCGGAGAGCAATTGGTAAATGATCCCCATTACCGCTGCTGCTGCTGTTGCTGCGAACGCAGAAGCGACAAAGATTGGCGCGCGGCTAACGCAAATTCATCTACAGGTCTCCGTGTCCGCGAAACCAAGGAAGTGTACGAAGGCGAAGTTACGGAGCTCACGCCCGAGGAGGCCGAGAACCCATTGGGGGGATATGGACGGACGATCAGCCATTTGATCATCGGACTGAAGTCCGCCAAGGGCACCAAGAAGCTGCGCCTGGACCCCAGCATCTACGAGGCCATCCAGAAGGAGCGTGTCACGGTGGGAGACGTCATCTACATTGAAGCCAATACCGGCGCGTGCAAGCGTGTGGGACGCTCCGATGCATATGCGACCGAGTTCGATCTGGAGGCGGAGGAGTACGTCCCGGTGCCCAAGGGCGAGGTTCACAAGAAGAAGGAAATCGTCCAGGACGTGACGCTACACGATCTCGACATGGCCAACGCCCGGCCGCAGGGCGGACAGGACGTGATGAGCATGATGGGCCAGCTGATGAAGCCCAAGAAGACCGAGATCACGGACAAGTTGCGCCAGGAGATCAACAAGGTCGTCAACCGCTACATCGACCAAGGTGTTGCAGAGCTTGTCCCTGGCGTTCTTTTCATTGACGAGGTTTGTTATATATTCCCTCAAAATACGTGCGAGTTATTCTAACAACACAACCCCTCAGGTCCACATGCTCGACATCGAATGCTTCACGTACCTCAACCGAGCCCTCGAATCCACCATCTCCCCCATCGTCATCCTCGCCTCCAACCGCGGCCACACCGTCATCCGCGGCACAGACGATATCTCGGCCGCCCACGGCATTCCTCCCGACCTCCTCGCCCGTCTCCTCATCATCCCCACTCACCCCTACACCCACGACGAGATCAAGACCATCATTCGCCTGCGCGCGAAGACGGAAGGCATCACCATCACCGACCCGGCCTTGGACAAGGTGTCGGAACACGGCAGCAAGGTCAGCTTGCGCTATGCTCTGCAATTATTGACCCCCGCCAGCATCCTTGCCCGGGTCAACGGCCGGCCGGGTGGCATCGAGGAGGCCGACGTGGCTGAGGTCGAAGATCTCTTCATCGACACCAAGAGAAGTGCTTTGATCGTCAGCCAGGATGACGACAAGTTCCTGAAATAGATAATCCAAACAGAGTGGTGCCTTTTGTGATCGGAGTTTAATGAACGTAAGCTTTTTTTTTGGTCTGGCCTAATCCCTGTCTTTTTTTTCTTTTGTGATGTACTTCGACAGACAGATGGAGTGGAACGATCCATATGAAAATTTTAAAATTCTAAGCTTAGCTGGCAACTTATCATACCGTGCCTGCCATCGTGAGAGATGGATCTGAAAGTTCTAGCCGAGAGCAGTCAGATGTAGCTATATCTCAATGAGCTGTATAGTTACTCGGCGCAAGTCTCGGTAAGAGATCTATTCAGTCTATTGTTCCTAAGCAGTTTAACTCAATCTGATAGACAAAGAGGGGCAGATCTTCCATGAATCTCTTTGTCAAGACAGCTTCCCAGGCTCCTGCCCCGATAAGTGTCTGTGGCGGCGAACTATGAATCGCGAGGCCGGTCCAGGCAGCAAGGGCACCAGCAGTTCCAGAACAAGAACAAAAACTTGGAGTAGGCGGAGTAGAGTCCGGATTATGTGAAGAGGGAGGCTCAGGCTTGGACGGGGCAGGTCCGCCGCGAAAGGTTTGGAGTGAAATTCGACTGGGAAAGGGACTTCTGCGTTCAAGTCTTCAATCGCAATCCGCAAGCCTGCAGTGATGGCATCCTCGAGGTGCCCACGGCCCGTCCAACAGAATCCGTAGCTCAAGTCTCGTTTGTTCTGAATGAGCGCAAGATCATTTTGTGCCTGCAGTGTGCTGAAGCTTGGATCTGCCTCAGTGAATTCACATACACTCTGCACGATGCTAGGGTGAGGTGGCATAATCGGGTTCAGCGTGATGTATATCGGACCGTAAAGAGACGCTGAAATACTGTCCAAGGCATTAACATTATAGCTGAGGCTAGATTTCCGGGGCATTGAGTCCTCGGATGAGCGCCCAGGCACGATGGGCTCCAGCACATAGGTGTAGCCGGTCCCAGAATGCTCTCTTTCAAGAAGAAGCTGGCCCAACTGGTGAGCAGCGCTTCCCCAACCCTCACCCGCCACGAATTGAGCTGAGGGCCTTACGCCTTCACCCACGAGGGAATCCGAATGCAACACAGATATGTTCTTCGTTGTTCCCAAAGCCCCAATGATCTTCCTGTCTTGCGCGCTCGCAAGAGGCCCCAATATCTGCACGATCTCTTCCCTATCGACCGTGAAAATGATGCGATTAAAATCAATCTCACGGCCATCTGCTGTAACCAGTCTATAGACCTTCTTGTCGTACCGGGTCACTCGTCGGACTCTCGCCTCTAAATGTACCCTAGAAGGATCAAAATCGCGAGAAAGGACCTGCACCAGGCGGCTCGCGCCCCGTTCTATGCTACGCCACCTCGGAACATTCTGCCGCGGCCAAAGCAGTTGATGGTCATACAGACAGCGGATAGCAGCTTCGATAGGTAGCCGTGAAAGGAGCTTGCCAGCATTTGTGCCCCATAAAACTGAAAGTGTCGGAGCTAGGTACTCATCACGGAAGCTGGCCGAATATCCTTCTTTCGACAGATATCTCTTGGCAGAGAGAAGTGAATCAATGTTACTGGTCGTGCATGGCGAGACATCCTTACGTAGCACGTCGATGGCTAAGAACTTGAGCCAGATGATATCCGACAATAACACGTACGTCTCCTTGCGGCAAAGGATCCAGGGCCGCAGAAGGATGCTTTGCAATAGACTGTCACTCCACCAGGAACTGCGATCTCCGTCAGTTACCCTGACGCTGAATCGATGTCTGATCGTCGACACTCCCAGGTAGCGCAGCAATGAATCCAAGTTTGCTGGATTGCAAATCAGTCCAGTCCAGACGACATCATGGGAAAATGACACTGACGAGAGGCCTCAACATTGTAGACAGATGATGATTCTGAATTCACGTTCGTTTGAATGCCCTCATGCTCGAAAGGCAGTGACTTGATACGCCCGCCGAGAGCATCAGAGGCTTCAAAAAGGTGGACGTCATGACCGGACCTCTGCAAGGCCCAGAACGAGGTGATTCCCGTGCAACCACCCCCTATTATAGCGACACGCTCTCGCTGTGAGACAGGCATGAGAATAATGGCACTCGACAGTCACTTCGGCCATTGGCTCTTGCAGTCCGATATATGAGTTCCTCGCTGGCTCTGCGGTTGAAGTCGCCCGATTCAAGGTTCGTGTCTTAGTTTCAGACACAGTGGCGATGGTTCCTGGCCTCTACCGCGGAAGCTGACAGGGGCTTGTAATATAAAAAGAGGCTTGTGAAAATCAATGCAGCAAGTGAAGGCGACAGGCTTATCAGCGCTGACACGGTCAGATTCTCTCTGCCCTACTATTGCTTCCGATTTGCCCTCATGTGGCTTTCCGGTGTGATCACATCATATGACGGGAATACCGAGGGGTAAATCAGCTTAATATAGAGATCTGTGAGCCTCTTAAGCCATCCTTTGGAGCAAAGCAGGAATTTCTTCCGATGTAGATCTGCAGAAGAAAAGGTGCGTGACCTCTTTATTTGTGGTTTATAAGGGGGATGACTTATAGATCGATCGAAGGAAGCGACCTTGTATGGCGGTCAAGACGCAAGAGGGAACCCGTCGCAGCTCCACCCAGCCAAGGCGATAATGGCGGAAAGAGGGGCCAACAATAAGTTGAGCGGGGGGGGATGCGATCAACAATTGACCGAGAAACTCCTTCGCACCTTTGTCCACATATGACAATCGCTGTCAAAGTAGACTACAGGTGTTTGACAGTGAGAAGATAGAGAAAACATTGCTCATTAAAAAGCCACGCGAGGGGGCGCCTAACCGAGTCAAAGCAACAATAAGTGAAGACAATAGGATCATAAAGAAGTAATTGATGTTGAATTGGCGACGTCAGTCCGGAAATCATACTCAGTGGCAGCCTCGGACTGGGAGGAGACCAGCCCCAATCACGTGCAGGCCGCCCGACAAGTGGAAGCCGCCGGCCGTTCCTGGTATGGAATAGGCACTTCAACCAACTCGGTGACTTTCTTCATCCATCTTCATCTCTAATTTGTTCATCGGTCGAAGCTTGTTTATATCAGCGTTCGGGTTTTCATATAGGGCCCAACTCAGTCACCGTACCAGTTCATCCGTTCGTTGACCTTTCTAGGTGGGCTCAATCCCTCTGAGATCCAGCAGGGGCACTGGCCAGCCACCACGAGGATACAAGTGGCCAATCTCTCCGCCTTATCCGATCCACCACGACGCCTCGATTGACTATCTCGAGGAGACTCGCCATA